>NC_056728.1:237241144-237468644 GCF_019279795.1 Protopterus annectens | reverse complement strand
TAGTTGAGTTGTTTGCAGGAGGGTGGGAATGTTTTGTGCAGCACAGATTAAGGTAGTGTCATCTGCATACTGAATTATAGATGCATGCTGTGTGGAGGTATGGAGGTCATTTGTGAAGACTGTGAATAGTAGTGGTCCTAAGATAGAACCCTGTGGGACTCCTATAGTTATAGGCAGCTGAGGAGAGAGAGAATTTTCCCATTTCACAGCTTGGTACCTGTCAGTTAAGTAGCTTTGGAACCAGGTAAGAGTGGAATTTGATAGATTATATTGGTTTAGTTTGTTTAGCAGGATTTGGTGTGAGACTGTGTCAAATGCTTTGGACATATCCAAAAAAGAGTTGACACTTGTAGGCCTTCATTTTTGAGATGGTTTGCTGTGTCTGTGAAGCAGAGGAGGGCTGTAGTGCTACTATGGGCAGGTCTGAAACCATGATGAGTAGGTGACAGGATGTTGCTGTCTAGGAGATAGTTTAGCATTTGGGTATGGATGCATTTTTCTAGGATTTTGGCCAGGGGGGAGAGTAAAGCAATGGGTCTATAGTTATTAAGTTCAGTGGAGATCCCGCCTTTATGTATGGGTGTAACATAAGATATTTTCCAAAGTTTGGGCACTTAGTTTTCAACAATTGATCTGTTTATGAGAGTGGAGACTGGGATAGCAACAGCATCTGCTGTGAGTTTCAAGAAATAGCTGGGGAGTAGGTTGGCTGCTGTTGATGAGGTTTTTAGTTTGGAGAGCATGCTTTTGATTGAAGTGGTGGAAACTGTTTTGAGGGCAAAGCTTGTATTAGTGTTGTTTGTGTTGGGGGGGATAGTGAGGAAGGAAGTGTCCTGTGATACTAAGGATAGAATTGAGTTCACAAAGTGGGAGTTGAATTGTGTTTCGATGGGAACTTTAGTGTCAGAGGTGGTTGGTTTGTGGGGTAGCCTTTTGAGTGGATTTTAGTAGCTGGTTTACATTTTTCCAAAATTTTTGTGGGTTGTGTTGGTATTTGGTTTGTAATGTTGTGTATTAGGATTTTTTGTCCAGCGTAATGCATTTTTTTGCACAGTTGCGCAGTTCTTGGTACTTAGTTAGGCTTTGTGTTTCTTTGTTTTTTTGATAGTAAAGCCAGGCAGTGTCTCTGGACTTGAGGATTTGTTTGCTTTCTTTACTGAGCCAGGGGTTTGTAGATGTTCTAACCTTGATTTTGCATAATGGAGCGACAGTGTCTAGGTGTTGTAGAAATGTTTTGTTGAAATATGCTACAGCATGTTCAAGTGGGAGGGTTTTCAGGGGGGTCCAGTCACAGTTACAGAGTAAAGTGTTGAGGACCTCAGGAGAGAATTTTTTTGTGTTTCTAGTGGGTATATAGTTAGTGGTTTTGCATATGCTTGTTCTACTACGTATAAAGTATATTATGTTGTGGTCACTTAAGGTGTCTGGGAGACTGCCTGTGTGAGGGTACAATGTGGGGTTGTTAGTTAGGACCCAGTCAAGGATGGATTCCCTTTTAGATTTTTTATCACATCTAGTTGGAATTTGGACTAGCTGCTGACATCATCAGACTCCTGGAACAGTGAAAATTAACCCCAGGAAAAGAACCACTTGACCACCAGGACAGCACAACAAAAAACAAAGCAAGATAACCCTCCAAAGTAGGAGGCTTTGCCCCCCCACCCCCTAACTAAATATACCAACTCGGAGATCACACTACAGTGGGGGTAAGGGCAAAGTTCACCACGGTGGCCAAGTGGTTCTTTTCTCAGGGTTAGCTTACTCTGTTTCGGGTGTTCAATGCTGTGAGGATTTGGCTATGTCGTCTCGATGAATCCATCTTTCAATGCTCTACATTTTTTATAACCAAAAGAGGGTGCTGCAAGGCATAGTAAACATCCATCAGTGTTTTCAGGCTTACATCAGATAGCAACAAATAATAAGAGAGTAAATAATATTAATAACAATAAAAATAAAGTAGGATGCAGATGCATCTCAACATATAATCAAAATACATATCAAATGAAGAGTATAATTAAGAAATATTGTCCTATATTGTCACAGGTACCTGAATTGAAAGATATTAGTGCAACAGCACCCTCATCTGGTTATAAAAAATGTAGCACACTGAAAAATATGTTACAAGGAACAAAGAATAGGGGGTATTATTAATACCAAAAGAGGAATCTAAAAGTGCAATTGTTGCTCCTTTTGTAAGCATATTTATACTGAACAAAGCTTTATACATCCAATTAGGAAATTCCCTTTTAATATTTATGCTAATGGCAATTGTAACACAAAAATATAGTACATATGCCAAAGTGTACTAAATGTTCTTCATTTTATGTGGGGAAAACTAATCAGTGTCTTAAGGATTGCATCTCGAGCCATATGTCAGAATAAAAAGGAGAAAAACAGAAACAAACTCCTTATATAAACATGTTTCTAACACTGATGCTGCTCACTCTTTTAAATGTTTAATCTTACAGAATGTTGTAACTGGCAAGAGAGCTGGTGACATAAAAAGTGTCACAGAATGATCTGAAAGCAAATGGATATTACATTTTAGAGCCTTTTATCCCCCAGGTTTGAATGATGTTTTTACTTTGAAACCTGAATTACAGTTTTTACAAGAATGTATTAGATAAAATTATATATTTGTTATACAAGTTACATTTAAGTAGGATGTCTTGGCTACTGATTGATTTTAACTAAGATTTTATTATTTAAGAGTCCTTTTTGGTGAAAGATTTTGTTACAGCCTGATGAAGCAGCTTGACTGTGAAAGTTATATCTTGCAATTAAACAGATTTTATTCTTTTCATAAAGTGTTTTGGTCCATGGTGCTGGTATACATATGTATTTCTTAAGTCTGACTTTATTGTGTGGACATGTCAGTTTTATCAGTTTGTTTCCCTTTTTTGGATTTAATCATCTGTTTTCCTTTTTAATTATATTTCTCATGTGATAAGTTCTTTAATAATTAAATTTATATATTATCATTTAAAGGACAGTTTTACGTTGCTGCTTGTTTCTAATATTCTTTAATTGGTTGTCTGTTAAGAGATATGTAACACTAGTTTATTTTTGCTGTTCTGAATTAAATTATTTTTCAGTATGAAGGAAACTGCTTATTCCTGGATGCTTAATTCATTTTTACTGCAGCTTTTATTGACACCTCGTTAGCAGATATAAAATTACATTCACGGCTTTGATTTTCTTTATCCTGTTGTGGTTGGACATAATTATTCTTTATTGCTACACATTTGCAATTTAATTAATCTATTTTCCAACTGACAACAGAAAGGTTCCAATAATCAATATGGCCAACAGAGTTAAGTCTTATTTTTGAGAGATCAACCCATTGCAAATTCCCCTTCATTAGTTACTGTCATTTTTCATATCTATTCCTCTTTTTTAGCATTAGTCTCATACCAAGACAGTCTCAGGTCTTATATCTTTCAGTTTATTCTATTCTGATTTTTCTCAATTGCCTTCCTGCTGACCTTGCTCATTGTCATGTTCTATTTCCCTTACAGACTTTTCCCACAAGATCAATTTCCTCCTAAGGTATCTACTGTTGCTATCCTTTAGAAGAGTTAACTCTTGATTTTTGACTTCTTTCATTATTTCAATAACTTCTGTGAAGTTAGGTTCTTATTGTAATTTTCAGTTCCTAGTAATTACTTTTTTGATATAATCCAAAGCAGTCACACCAATTCTTCTCTGTATTTCACAGTCAGGGCCTCTCCCATACAGTTAAGTAGGCAATCTGCTTCATTTATGATGTATGATTTTCCCAGGATTGTCTCTACTGCTATTTGTATATCAGCATGAAAATTCCTTAACTTTTCACAACTCCAAAAGATGTGATCCCATGTTCCCATGCTTACGTCATGACATCTCCAGCACCTTTCATCTACTCAAGAAAACATCCTACTTGGCCTTTGTGGGATATAGAAGTATTTATGTAGGCATTTCCAGCTAAAAATTTAGAATTTTCTTGCCTTGGTGACCTTTTTGAAATCTTACATATTTTTCACATAGGTTGCTTAATATTTTGGTGTCATTTTGGATACTTTTATGTTTCTCATTCTCAACATTGTAACTAAAAACTATGTCTTCCTCTTGTCCATCATATTTGAATAGTCATTATCAAATTTTGCAATGTTTGTGGCAATTTTTTATTATTTTTAAATAATCCAGGTACATTATAAACCTCACAATCACTGATCTAAGTGGTGCTCCTTGTTTATCAGAGAAGTTTACCAATAACCTTTAAGCTCTGTATTACATAAAATAAACATTCTTGTAGATCAAGACTTTTTGGCAATCACAATCTTCAAAAACTTGTCATATTGCTTTCTGATACCTTTTCTGGAACAACATATAAGTTGTTTCTTCATTCTCCATTCTTAATGCCCTCCTGTTTTATCAGTCATCCAAGTGTTCTCCTTCAAAAATATTTTAACATTCATCCTCTTGCAGTCTCCCTTGCTAGTGAATCATTGATTTCAACAATTATGTTGGTTTAAAGCAATTATCTTAAAGTTGTCCATCTTCTATGATAGATCTTGAATAGAGGTAGCCCAAGTGACATAGCTTTTTTATGGACATTTCTTGTTGTGGTCTTTTAGAAGAACTAATTTCCCTTTATCTGACTTATATCTGGCATAATACTTTATCAGTCCTACTGAATCTCTAATTTTGATTAAAGTTATACAAGTTTTTCTTAAATTATTTTGAAAACAGATCCCTTTAACTTAAAATAAATGTTAAATGTTCCTTTCAGATTTGATTTTTTATTCAGAGGATTAGTAAAGAGCTGCTACACAGTAGACACTTTAAATGAAAATCTTGAGTCAACTAATTATAAATTATAAAATATTTCCCAATATATTTTATAAACATAATCAAGCTGATTCATTTTATATCACCTATCATGAGACTGCTTCACATTTTAAATGCACTTTTATATCACACATGCCTTGCTGCTTCTGTTTCACTCCTGTTTGAAGCAAAATGTGCTAAGCATTGCTTTCCCGTAGTGATTATTTAGATGATGTCAATGTTGTTGTTTGTCTTTCGGCTTTTTCCCGGTAAGGGGTCGCCACAGCGGAACTCCGGTCCGCTAATGATTGGCAGTAGATTTTTATGAAACGCCGAGGTGCCAGCTCAACGCCCAACCTCCAATGAAGGCATGCCCATTTACATGTCTTTTGAATGCTACCCAACCACGGGGAGGGCATGCAGACTCCACACAGAAGGCACTCCCAAGCCAAGCCTAGAATCGAATGGGAGAACCTCTTGCTGTGAGGTAACAATGCTACCACCGTACCACCATGGCAGTGATTTAGATGATGTCAATGATAATTGCAAATTACCTGTGCTTCAGTTATTCTGTGTCATTAATTATAAAAATACCAAAGAAAAATCAGAGTACTGTGCTCAAAACTATGTAGTCACTTACCTGTTTTGTCATCAAAGTGTCATGTTTTACTGTTGCAAGCATGAAGACTTTAAACAGAATATGTTGAAGTCTACAATGACCTTTGTTTCCGGAAAATGAAATTCATCTGCAACAAGTGTCCAGTTGAGGGCCTTTTAATTTCGGCTCAAATTTATATTCCAGAATGGGGTCAGAATCTCAAAATAATCATCTTAAATAATTTAGTTTTGCCTATATATATTCTTTAGAAAACCTCATTAGGAGCTTTCTTGTCTTCTCCTTTAACCAGTCAGTAAACAAAATATGTACCCATTAGCAGTGGCTGTTCTCATCTTAGCAATACTACGTTTCTTTCTCTTAGAGCAGACCTCAGAGAGAAGGCCGCCACTGTGTTTCCTATTGCCTCCAATAACTCATCCTAAAGAAACTTGAACAACTTCATGAAGTATGATGTTTTTGTAGTTTCTGTTTGTCACTTTTTTTCTGTCTGCAAATCATTTGCACTGTATTTATTAACTTTTCAGGTGAGCTATGCATGAGAAAGCTACTTAGTGTTTTGCATCTGGTGACTCTACTTACAGTATACTGTTACATGACAGAATCTTCTAAGTCCTGTCCTACACTTAAAATGTCAACAATTGCAGGTATAACTCAGTTATTCCTTATGCAAAATGATGTGTATGGTGATCATTAACTAGTGTCATCATTTAAAAGTACAGGCACAAGAAAATATAACATGAAATTAACACTGATAAAGGAGCTTGATCTTCCTTCTCAATGCAGTGCCACCATTAAACGGTGTAGCAGTTTTATTGGAAGCCATTTCAGTATATGACTTGCAGTGAAATTGAGTCAACAACAGACTCATTTTTTTTTATAGCTCAAAAGCTGCAAACATATATTGAAACCACTTGGTGGTTGGGATTGACAGATTCATGTTTATAGTACTTTTTTCTGATTTCCCTTTACTTGGAGATAAATAAGTAATGAAGTCCTAAATTCCTTGACCTCAAGGTCATTGTACAGTTTTGTGAGGGGGTATACTTGATACTTCACATTTCTGTTTTGTATTATATATACTGTGTCCTCATTCTTAATGGGAATGAATTGTTACTTGAAGTGGAACACATCATTCAAGGGAAATAATGTTGGCCACAGTGATAGGTACAGTCCAGAATGTAACCAAGTGATGCTTAATTGTAGAGAGTACTTTTGTGTCAGGATATGTTTTATTTTTTAGACCCTTTAAATAGCACATAGGATGCATTTGCATATTCTAACTAGATGTTAAAGATCACATTATCAGTGGATGTGCAATGTATGAATAGTGCTGAAATAAGACAAGGTCTCTGCTGTAATCTATCCTCCATGGTTAGACTGAACTCTTCAGATAACAAGTGAACTACATGGCATGCAATTTTCTGCAACTGGCATTTAAAAAATACATACTCCACATTCTACAGGACGGACAGTCATTCCATCATTAAATTTCTTATTTCTCATAATCAGTCACTATTTTGACTAATAAGAAATGCAAGGGGGTATTTTGTTTTGCACCCCACTGCATGCACCTGTAAGAAGTTCTTTTTGTACTTTGTCATATTGTTTTGCTTTCTATTTAGTGTTTGCATTCTTTAAGGTATGAACTATTCATTCGGTCTGGCTGCGACTTTCAGTGAGTGTAGCAGCTGTTCATTAGGTGTGTTGTGCAGTCATCTGTTTTAATATGCATAAGACGTGATTTTATAGATTGGAATTACAACATTATTATGTGTGGATCGATAAGTTCATTGTGAGATCCAGGAATTAGCAAAATATAATGCACAGTCCTAAACTCAGGAAGGCAATGCATGGCTATAGAAAGCACTTTTATCTGCACACATTTCCTTCAACTACCTGAATCACTACAGAGCATGATATGACACTAACAGGCATCTAGAAAGCACTTTCTGCAATTTACCACAGGGCACAAGAATATGGTTCCCATTTATAAACACAGCAATCCACACCTTATCACACAGATGCTTTACAACCATTAACTGAAAATTTCTAAGATGGGTGATTATGGATGGTACAAAGAAGCCTCATCCCCAAAAAGATTATTTTTATCATTTGTTAGATTATTAATTCATCTTTGGGATTGCTTGACATCTGGACTGTTAGAAAGCCAAAAATATGTATCAAATGAAAGGTATGACATTTCTGTTAACATGTCTACCCTTATTGTTAAGTTTTCAGTTGAATGTCTTTGAACACTTCTGAATAATGTCTATGATTTTATTTTGAACCTCCTCATTTTTATAGTCATTGAGGAAATTTAAGGAAGCCTATTGACTTACAAGTATTGTATGTTTCATCTAAGTACAATTTCATAGAAGTGACAAATGCATGTGCAACATTGTGCGATGTCATCCTTTAATGACAATCAGTGTGATGTTGGAGAACAAATGGATGAATTTTTCACCCTACAGTATGAGTGTCAGTGTCAATGAAAAATATGAGGGATATATTCCTCCACCACTGTACCCCTCTAGCCCAATACACACACACACACACACACACACACACACACACACACACACACACACACAGTGATATGCAGCCATTAAAACCTTTACACACAGATGGCAAGCATGCCTCATCTTCAAGTAAATATATCCAACTGTGTTCATCTGTCTCTTGATAGTTCCTTCCATTCAAAGCAAGCTGTTTTACATTGACAATAGTTTAAACTTGCTTCAAGGATAGAGGTTACAGTTGATATTGTAGTCTCACTTTTGCTGTTTTGAATGAAATTTAATTGTATTTCGGCATGTTGAGTATACATATGCCATTTTCAGTATTTATTATTATTATTATTATTATTATTATTATTATTATTATTAATTATTATTTATTATGATGGGTAGATGTGTTTCCTAACAACAGTTCTATTAGCGTGTACACCAGTAGCAGCCATATTCTACACTCATTTAAAAGAGGCCACAATTTGGAGTTCATTGTTGTATTATATTTGGCAATGTCTTCATACTGGTAACCACAAATCCAATGCAAAGATTTCCCACAAAGATAATGTGCAGAAAATGAGTGGGTAATTTTTGTTTTCATCGGTAACACAGAACCAACAAGAAAAATGCATCAGAACCACTTAAACCAATATGTTTTATTTAGAGCTTTCATCGAAATAATGCTGTCAGGAATTCTTTAGAATAAATATAAACAAACATAAGTTTTGCTTAAGTAAAAATAATATAGTTTTAAGGTGGGTTCTCTTCATCAAACTTATGGGGTGGCATTGGGTGCAGCTTGTACCCTATACATGTAAATGCTGTTATGTAGTATTGGGAGAAGAATTATGTATTAAACTCCCTTTACACTACATGTTGGAATTTATATTACATCATATGAGTAGATACTGAGGAAAGTGTTTTATAATTTTTGATTACTTATATTCTACAACCAGTTTCCTAGGTTTGTATATAATTATTCTGGAGTGGAGTTCCACTATATGGATGTTACTATAATAAAGGATACTGACAACTGATGTTTTGATTCTAATATTTACAGAAAATATGTTTTCAATTTCTGTTTGTACTTTGACAACTATCACCTTTTTTATAAAAAAGAAGTTTGATGAAAAGCCATATGGTGTGTTTAGCAAAAGCGATTTCTGAATTTGATCTTTTTATTACAGAAACACCAAAAGCTTATTTAAAACCAGATGGGAACCCACTAAACCAAACTGCCAGACAGGTTATTTATTTTAACAAATCAAAAATCCACAAAAAGAGGCTATAAGACTGTATATAAAAAATCCAACAAAAAATACCAAGGAAAATACTAAGGGAGGCTGATGTTAATAAATAATTTTATTACAAATTATAAAATTATTTATTCACATCAGTCTCCCCTAGTATTTTGTTGGTTGTTCTTGTTAGGCTATTTATTTTATTTAACTTATTGAGCTAACTTGTAAATGTAATAAGACACTGTAGGACGCTGTTGCTCTTCCATAAGAATATCAATAAATTGAATGTACTGTGACAAGTCATACAAGTGGATGTAATTGATGGTGACATCTGTGTTGGGAAGTTGCAAAGGGTTGTACTGTATGGTTCTGACTGCAGTAACCCAAAATACATTACTATGGCTATTATTTATGTATTTATTAATTCAAGTGATCACAATCAGCCATATGAGGGGTAGTTGCTGCAACTAGTAGGCATGTGTGTGTGTGTGTGTGTGTGTGTGTGTGTGTGTGTGTGTGTGTGTGTGTGTGTGTGTGTGTGTGTGTGTGTGTGTGTGTGTGTGTGTGTGTGTGTGTGTGTGTGTGTGTGTGTGTGTGTGTGTGTGTGTATGCGCGCGTGCGGGTGTTGTGTGGTTTGGCCATTATTTTTCAAAGCTACAGGGAGCCACTACAGAGGGATGGAAGAGCCACATACAGCTCCAGAGCAGGTTGCAGACCCCTGTATTAAGGTAAGGAGGGTAGGGATATTAAAGAAATGTAATCTATGATAAAGGAGGTAGTGCAGGGGATTTGAAGAAAGGAGATAGAAGAAATGGTGATGTGACATTAAAAAGGCTTGCTATAAATGTTAATCATGGTCAGATTTGGAAATTCATGGAAGCATATGAAATTTCAAGTCATGTAGTGAAATTTATTAAATCTGTATATGAACATTTATGAGTAAGCACTCGTGTTAATGGATGGAGAGGATGGGTAGAAGAGGATTAAAAAAGGAAATGGAGTCAGGCAGGGATGTCCTGTGAGTTCCATATTATGTGGTTTAACTTTTGAATGCAGTGAAGAATGTAGTGGAACAACAAATAAAGATATAAGGATACTAATGAAGAGCAAGTTATGTTCCCAGTGTTTAAATTATGCAGATTACGTAGTCTTACTGGTTAGAAAAATAACGTACTGGCACATGTTGCTACAAAAGTCCTAAAGGATGTTTTAGAGTAGGCAGGGTTGGAATTAAGTGAAAAAAGTAAAGAATTTGGTGATATAGTCAAACCAGGTGGTATATTTTATGTTGGAAAAGAGATCACTGTGTTGTTGGCTATGTGATTTGATAGGGAAGAAACAACAGCAAAACACTGGGATGAGGTCATTAGGAAAGTAAATAATTGATATGTATATGAAATATGGATGCTCTATCTTTTGCTAAAAAGTATAATTCATTCAGTCAGTAGTGACAGGAAAATGTAGTTACACATGAATTTTTTATTATCTATTGGTTTAGAAAAGGAAATAAGTGACCTGATAGTCTCTATTATTTGGAGGTCAAAGTTTAATAATTGTAGGAGGGATTCAGTTAGATTGATATTATGGTTTATTTAATAACAATAGTATTTGTAATGGATTATAAAAAAATGACTGAAGAGCAACACATCAGTAGTAATGAAATTCTAAGAGATACTATATTTTTTACTGAGTGTGGCCAGTGGAAACGTAAGTTAAAATATGTAGACGTGAAATGAAAATAATACGTCAAAATACTGCAATATTAATTAGTTATTAGTTAGGATAGTGTAGTCGTTCAGCAGTTAGCATTGTTGCCACACAGCAAGAGGTTCTCTAGTTTGATTCTTGGCTGGGGTGCCTTCTGTGCAGAGGTTGCATGCCTTCCCTGCATCTGCATGGGTTTCCTCCTACATTCCAAAGACACACATCTGGAGTGTTTCTCCCTGGCCTCTGCTGAAAATGGGCTCTGCTCCAGTTGGACTTTCCCAGTAATCAAATGTTAAATAAAATAAATAATAATAATTAACCTACTTCTGAAAGAAAAATCTTGAAGATAATGGTATAATAATATCTTGGAGAGCTTTTCTGTGATTTAACCATAGAACAATTTAAGTCATGTGATGAGACAACATAACAGAGATACACATAGCAGATTTAAACATATATTGGAATGTGGAAACTTTTTGTGAGGCTGATTCTGAATAAATTGCCAGTCAAAATTATGATGAAATACAAGCAATATGTTGACAAAAAGTGTATAGTATGTGGAAAGGAGAAAACAATAAGCCATTTTTTGCTGTTAGAGTGTAATAGAATAAAGTAAGAAGGAAACAATAAACTATGGCAAGTATTCATAGTCCAGGGCTTCACAAATGACTTATGATTGTCTGCAATTTCAGTGTTACATAGATATGCAAATAAGGTTAGTGAAAGTCTTTTGTGATTTTTTTTGTTGTTCTTCTTTCGGCTTTTCCCTGTTAGGGGTCGCCACAGCAGAACGCTGGTCTGCAAATGATTGGCAGTTGATTTTTACGGTGCCAGCCCGACGCCCAACCTTCAACGAAGGCACGCCCATTCACACATGTCTTTTGAATGCCACTTGACCGTGGAGAGGACATGCAGACTCCACACAGAAGGCGCTCCAGCCGAGAATCGAACGGGAGAACCTCTTGTTGTGAGGCGATAACGCTACCGCTGCACCACCGCGGCTATGGAAAAGTGAAGTCTTTTTTGAAAACACTCAAAAAAAGTAAACTGTGTACAGTTCAGCATTATGAAGTTACACATTTCTTCACCAAATCCTGAGGGCTTGTGTTTTTTTTTTTTTTCGAATATAGTAGGCAAAAGTGGCTAAACACAGTCATGCATATAATGTTTAGAGAAAGCTGCAGACTAAGCAGTGTTTAACTCATTCACTCCGGAGCAGCTCAGAGAATGCTGACTGCTTACTTCTACAATAGGAACAACAGTGCAGACTGAGCTGTTTTTCTGATAATCCATTTGTAACACCATACAGAAAACAAATGTTCATAACTCTTTAACCATAAGAGCTAGTCTAAAAATGTAAATGCGAAAGTTGTTCAGTAGACACTGATCTTTCCAAAGGTGTAAATGTTGATTGTGCACATCTAAATTATTATGAAATATTTGCCAGGTGAATGTTGATATTATGCATATTTTTTGTCTTTTTGTGAAAACAAATCACAATATCTCTATGAACATGCCATGTAGACCCATACAATGTTTGATTAATTACTTTATGTGAATGTCAGCTTTAAAAAGATACCTTAACCAGTACTGTGTCATGCTCCATTACTGAGATATTCACAGAAATATGATTATTATATTTGTCATAATCTGATAAGTAACAAAGCATAATATCTCATCACTTGTAACAGACAGATGCCATATATCAGTGTAGAAGTTTTGTGGCTCAATGTCAGCTTCAAAATGGGGTATTACTTAGCATGTTGGCATGTTCTCTAACAAAGTTATTTACCAAATATGAAAAATATCATAATTCTCATAACCTAAGGCCTAAACAAACTGTGAGGTCTGTACATGTGTACGGCTTACAGATACAGTTCTTTTTATATCTAGTAAGAACTAATACTGTCTTCATAATGAGCTACTACGTAGCATGCTGACATGTTCCCTGACAAAGGTATGATGAAAAAATATCATAATTCTCATAACCAAAGTCCTAAACAAAATGTAATATCTATACATTTGTCTAGCATACCGACACAGTTCTTTTCCATTCTGTAACTAACACTGCCTTCAAAATGAGGCATTACTTACCCTGATGACATGTTCTCTGACAAAGCTATTTAGCAAAATATGAAAAAAAATCATAACTCTCATAATCATAATTGTAACCAAACTGTGATATGTGTACACCATACAGACAAAGCTCTTTTTCCATCTTGTAAGTATTAAAACTGTCTTCAAGATGACAAGTTCCAGACTTTTACAACTAATATGAAAAATATCTTTAGCACTCAAAAACATATGGAGTGTCCCACACCTGTTCTTGCAATGTCATAATGACTTTTAGTAATGTGAATAACAATGACAGCTGCCGATGATTTTACCTGACAAGTGATAATAACTCAGTGTTATACTGTAACTGCACAAATAATGTCATAATCACCCGCATGTCTTGACTGCAAGATTCTGCATGTTCTTACAAAGGTGATAATTGCTCCACATAACGTTTTGAGCAAACATTCATTACATTCATGGTGCAAGTATTCTGTAAGACTGAGTTATTACCATCTATCAGGAAAAGCCAGGAGGAGTGCTGTAAAAATTTTATAACAGTTCTGTATTACTTAGCCCTTCCTGTCATCTAAATTCTACACATGACTGATAAAAGCAGAAAAAAATATTGCAGGATGGTTATTGACATATTCTTTTGTATGTGGTAGCACTCTCCTCAAACAGTTGTTCTTACTCAGCATGTTCGCAAGCTCCCTACTGCAGTTATTTGCCAAACTAAGAAAATATAATTTACATAACACAGTTCATAATCAAATGGTTATCTGTACCTGCACACAGCAAACAGATAGTTCTTTTACAATCTGAAAATGAAATTTTACTCAGCATGTGTACAAGTTCCCTAGCAGTTCATAAAATATAATAATATAGTTTTACTTATGATACTGGTCCTACTTGGTCATGGCTGTTTTCCATTCATTCTCACTAGCTGCATGTTACCAATTTATCGTGCATAGCTGTCATCACGCCATTGTGGAGGTCAGTCAAGAACAAAGCAATGCCATCCTCAGTTAGGTGAACATTCATTCTCACTAGCTGCATGTTACCAATTTATCGTGCATAGCTGTCATCACGCCATTGTGAAGGTCAGTCAAGAACAAAGAAATGCCATCCTCAGTTAGGTGAATGCCATTGCTTCTGAAAAGGTGAATATCTTCTGCGGTGATGGTGTCATGGCAGATTGTTGATCCGCCGACCCTGTGCATCAAGCCATGCATGAACCCATTCTGTAATCGTCTGACCTTGTCTGCTGCCCATTGACTGTTTGATGTTTTCCACATCTGGCAAGGAATTATGTCAGACCACACAAAATGACAACTTGGCCACCACAACTGCAGGTGTTCAAAAATTGTTCTGATTTGAAACCGTAGCCTTCAGAGTGGGTGAGTGATGACATCATTCCCTCTAATGTGCAGCACAAGAATGTCAGGCTCAGGTAGATGGAACACTTCTCTTCCAGCAACTGCAGGAGTCCGCTCCAATGCATACCTCTTCTTGCAATCCAGTATACCTTCATGCTAAATGTGGGGAGGCTCAAGTTCTAGTGGTTTTCACTTCTGGAGGCATGGCTGGCAGCCCAGTGAATGCAGGAATGGCCATATACCCACACTCTCACTTGTCGTTCTCCTGCTCGTGAAGCCATGTCAGTGTCAGAAGGTGGACAAACCTGCACAGGAAAGAAAATGCAAACAGATTTCTACTGATGTTTGACAGATGTATTGGAAGACTACATATATATGTATATCATATGTATTACCTGGCTAGCCCATCCAAATCTTCACCCCTATCCACAGGGGCATTATTCTTTTGATAAGGTACATAACTGGTGATGATGATGCAGAGGTACATACCTACCACCCTTGAAAACACCAAATGACACACGAGTGATGCTGCAGAGGTACATTCCTACCAGCCCTGAAAACACCAAATTACGCATAATGACTGACAAGGGGGAAAAGAAAGGGCACATGTAAAGAGAAAAAGCAGGGTAAGGACCGTCACTCAACTAATATGCTGAGAACAGGCATGGTACTTCAGCTCGTGGGCATCTGAAGTGTCCCATACCTGTGCTGGCTGCCCACTCAGACTGCTTGTAGCAGCAATGACTCCCGACTGCATGCAGTGCCAGCACTCTGCCTTACCTGTGCCTTTTCTATTTACGTGTCCTTTCAGCAATGTCCATAAGGAGTCAAAGGAGGGTGCTAATGTAAAGCCTCTTGCCCTGACCTACAGACATGTACTAACACCAGAAAGGAGGGAGACTGAGTGGGAGAGCTAAACCAAGGCAACATCTAAAAAGACTAAGACTGACCCAGGTTTCGTCTTCTTGCATGTGACCTTTCCGGAAGGGAAACATTGCATCACAGTGGCACCCCTGAGGCCATGGTTACCTAGGAAAGCAGCACTATGGGACTGAGCTGAAGAGTCTCCAAGTTCCCAGCTGCCATCCAGGTCGATCCTAAGATCCATGGTGGTTGGTTTTGATGCCCAGTGATGTACCCGCAGCACAAGGGCAGTTGGTACAAATCTCTAAAGAGAAACCTTCCTTTTCATGGTCACTACTTTATGCCAATAATTGCACAGTTATGCATGCAAGATTTGTGTCCAGATAAGCCAATCTTTTTATGAGCAGGATTAAAAAAGAGTTTATTTATGATTATAAGCCATAACCTTGTTTTTCTCTCATTTCACATTGCAGTCCCTGTTCATATTATGCTAATTTTCCTTTAATTTTTCTCAACTGGCTAAAATTTTCTCTAAATATTAAATTATTGTGATGTAAGTTTTATCAGTTTTCACCAGTGTTGTCACGTTATGTTTAATTTGGTATACTCATTTAAACTGTATATCTTATATCTTTTTGTATTATTTTTGATCATTGTTCTTTGTTTTTGTAGTACTTTGGAGCTTTTCTCCCCAGGCCTCCACTGAAAATGGACGCTTACCTAGTTGGACTTTCTTGGTAGTCAAATGTCAATAAATAAATAACTTAAAAAATTAATGCTTTTTTTTCTTGTATTATTTGCATGATTGACCGCTTGCATGGTTTATTGGTAAACTAAAGTATTTTTTACTTATTTTGCTTAGAAAATGAGAGCATATTTCTTGCCAACACAGGGATGGTATAGTATAGCACAGAAAGACAAATAACTATATGTAGGAGGCTGAAGGAAAATACTAAATATAAAATCAACAATTCAAGAGTACTGCTGTAATAATATAATGCCAATCAACAATTCAAGAGTACTGCTGTAATAATATAATGCTATAATGACATTTGCCTCCATGCAGTTGCACAGCTACTTAACTAGTAGGACAGACTGGAAGTGAAGCAGTGAACAATATGATCAGAAGAGAATGTAGATCTTCTTTTCCGGAAGAAGGTAATGCATCCCAAAAAAGTTATTGAATATGTGTGTGTTTTATGACACAGACTTCACAGTCCTTCCCAATAACAATAGGGGAGCAGGGTTAAGCCTCATCCTTCCTTTCTCCACCCACACCAACTCTGACAGATACCCATATCACTAGTCAAACTCAGGTTATCTGGATAACACTCAGGGATTTATTTACCGTTACACAAGATATGATGTCCAGTGAGATGAAATGGCAAGGTGGAAAGCACCAATAGACAAGGTGGTGATTACAGTAGCAAGATTTCATCAGTAAGAGTTAGCTGGAAAGTCAGCTTAATTACAGGGCCTTCATTCAAACTAGGACTTACAAAAAAAGTGTCGTAGAATCCAAGCAGACCAATTTCCTTCATAAATGATAAGATCTCTTAAAAACATAGAACAATGGCAGAATGGAGGTAAATCAAAGTCAAGTAATCCAGAGTAATATATGAGGATGATGTTGACCATAATCCTGTTCAAGAAAATAGCACGAGTTTAGAAATAAAAAATAAATAAATAAAAAATTTAAAAAGAAAATTATTCGCACTTGATGAGTTGCTCATTATGACAGCACAAACAAGATTACAATAGAAGAACTGTACTTCTGAGATAAATGAAACATAATGAATAAGTTAAACAAATCTTTAATAGCTTCAGCTGAAACTGGAATGGATTACATAAAAATTGATAGCAATGAATTGGACCACTTTAGGTATGCACCAAACTCACACCATCATTAGGTAGTAACCAGAAAAATAAAACATGATAGCACTATGCCAGGCTCTAATAAAGATATGCAATACCAGTAGTCATCAGCAAATGTCACCACTTTATATCAGCCTCGAAGAAAAATCAAGGTCTCAATATTAATCTTTGAGATGTCAGAAATAATACATACAATGGTGTGAAAAGGCTTGGAAGACCATTACTTGCTGATTTCTGACACTATTTCATCAGTAGGTTATCAGTATTTCAAAAAGTTGAATCATTACAATCTGAATCACTATCATGAAAGTTAGAGCAGTTGAAGTAAAATGCATGCATGGATAACAAATAACAAGTGGCCTTAGAGATGTTCCAGCAATCCACTCAGCATCTCTGCAGAAGAAATCAGGATCTTGCTCAGGCAGGGAACTGTTGTCCTCTACAGAAGGGACTACACAGAAGTGGAAAGAACATTATGGCAAACTTTTAACCTACAGCTATGCCCTCCTATCAGCAAGCAGTGTTTGAATTCTTTAGTGGGTTGGGCTTCATCACTGCAGCTGAAGTCATTGTGGTGGTCAGATACTTCGGCAATGGTAACATTATAGGTCAGGATGTGTTTAGGCTAGAAATTTTGAAGGCAGTACATACAACTGGTGGATACTGACTAATGGACCTTTTCAATGTTGCTTAAAATGTTGGGACAGTACATCCTGATGTGCAAACTTAAAAAGGGGAGTAGTGGGTGTACCCAACTATACCAGGTCACACTTTTCAGTTTCGTTAAAAAAGTCTTTACAAGCTAGCTACAGAGAGTAAACTCCACCTGATAAGTAAACCTATATTTTGGAAGAGACAATGCAACCTCTATCCAGGCTGTGAAACAGTGGAACATCTCTTTAGTACTTGTGGGAGTTTTCTAATGCAGTCAATACCTGTTCTGTGGACATGGTGAACACTGCTGACTGTGTACCAAGATTTGCAGTTGAAGGTCCTATGGAAGTCTAGGCCAAAGCCACTGCTTAGTGCATTATCATATTACTGAATTTATTTTATTAATTTCAAATTTGTTTCTAGCATCTAATAAACAGGATACCTTTGGGAAAATACTGTGGACTTACTTCATGCACAGCCCACTGGTAGGAGATTGCAGAAAACACATGACATGCTAAAGACACTGTATACCTTAACCACTCTAAAAAAAACTGTGGTATCCCACATGATATGCTGGAAATTTATTAATACAGAAAGAGAAGTTTGGTCCTTCTTGCATAGCCTGCTGCTGCTATGACCCTTACTAAAAGAGGAATGACAGTAGTGGGCCAGTGAGTCAATATACGAGTAATTCATATGAATTGAATACGTCACTGTATGTCATCGTACTAGAACAAAACTTACTGATAACAATGTAAACAGACATTTGCATCTGATGGGTCTCAGTATAGTAAAGATTAAAACAAAGAGTAAAACAAATTTGTACTTTCAACAAAATCTTTAAACTAAATAAATTCATTATCTGTACAAAACTTTTTCTCGTTTCAATTTTGGGTATCTGTGCGAAATTGTAAAGTGACATGAAATGGAATTGCATTTATTGTACCACTAGCTGAGCAAGTAAAATAGTTCTGCTCAAATGTAGGTTTTGCTTTATCATGCAAAGAGCTACAGCGTACCTGCAGACATTTATGCATGAATAGCATGTTATTTTGTTTTCTGAGTTACTGCTATAACACTACATGTAATCTTAAATACAGGCCGTGTTAAATAAGTACTCTGGGAATCCAAGCTGGATGACATTTTGACAACCAATCCAATTGGCTGCCAACACTTGCTTGAGCAAACAATTTGAAAAGAGATTTTCTCCTAAAAGTTTAATATGACCATCATGGAAAACACATTGAATCATAACTATATTAGGTAAATAACAAGTTCAGTTACAATTTCAGCATGTTTTACACTCAGCTCAGCTACAAACCAACATTACAGTTTAATGTCCCTGTGGAAGGCACTCAGGGGTAACAGCTTGCAATTCCTATCATCTCATAGCACCCTCAGATGTAAGCACAGAGGTGCTATGAGATGGTACTCAGGGTTAATGAGTTAAAACTGATATTTTTTTTAAAGAAAAGAGGTTTATAATGTCTTATATAGGGATATCCTTTTGTGGACATCCTGGAGGTTTCATTCAAGAATAGAAAGGGGGAGATAGGAAAGAGTGAAAATGGAGACAATCACAGAGGGGTACACACAAGGAAAACATCAATGGAATTTGTATTGGAGGAGGTGGGAGAGGATGGGCACTATGTTTGCTTTTAGTGTGAGTGGGAAATAGGTAAGAAGGTGTAGAAGAAAGGATAAGGGAACGAGGGCTGAAGAAGTGCTAGCTGGTGTTGCAGTAGAGGACCCTGATGTTGAGGGGATAGGGGCCTGTGATGGTGTAACAGTCAGAACTAACTAGAAGAACTTGCCTTCCACACACTGAAGAGTATCTTTGACTGCTTGAATTCTCCTGCCCACTGCTTCCACTAGCACATCTTCTTCCAAGCTCTAAAGCCCCCTTTTGGTGAGGCTTGCCAGTCTGCCACATGTTGGGGTGCCTGCAGAGATGCTGTCTCCACCCCGACTCTGCAAGGACATCCCTAGACGAGCAGAAGGTGATCATTCCCTAGCTTGGGAGGTATGTGCCTAGCCTGATCCTGTAGAATTTGAACCTGTAAAAAAAAAAAAGAAAATGAAATGGGAAAGAAACAAAACAATAAACTAGAAAGAAATGCATAATCAAAATAAAAAAAGGGAGGGGGGACAAAAGAGAAAATGCAGAATAAATGTGCACATCATGCTTACACGCCATTTCAAATACTATTGAAGTATTACAGTAGAATTATTATTAAAGTAAAACTTGTGTACAGGAAGTCTTTATGCATACAATTAGACTAGTCATTTGGGAAATACTTTTGCACTTGAGAAAAAGGACATGAGTAATGCTTATGCATACTTCAGATGAATTCTTATGGCAAGTGCTTGTTACTATTTGAAGGGGAATGTGTATCTCTCAAGTTATGCACATACAATACATTCAATACAGTAATAATATACCCTCTGTAATTGTTAGATATAATCAGTTAAAACAGTAATATTAGCTTGAACTATAATGGTTTCAGGTTCATATCTTTCATCTGCAAAGGTATAAAAATATTTCCTTATGACCATAACAGAAAATAATTGCAAAAAGTGTACAGCAGTAATACACAGACATACTTCTCGATTTGTACAGTAATATAATGATTTAAATCCTATTTTTATGGTTCTTATACATATTACAAAATAGTAAGACAGAATTCTCTTGGACTTCAGTTATACTTACCAGAAGATTCAACCCACCTTTCCACTCTGCTGTTGCTGGTGATTGTATTCTATTTCTTCCTCAGCTGTAATTAGAAGACAGAAGACAATTCTTGTTTACCTGTTTTGCACTTTTTTGTTTATCTGTCTATGCATATATTTATGTATATATTCCTGTCTGAGCAATAACTCCTTTTTGTTTTCTTTTTCATTTTCTCTTACATATACACAGCTGTATGGATTTCTACAATACTGTGCCAATATTTACTATCATCCAAGGAAAAATAAGTATTAAATGTGTGTGGAATGTTGTTTTCAAAATATTATGCTGCGCATGTAAGACTGTGTTCATGTATAACTCATTTACAAACACAGAAATGTTGCATTTCCATTGCTGTACAAATGTGTCTGATTTGATAGATAATGTAGAAGTAAAACAACATTTCTCAGTAAAGTTTGTGCTGGCTGCAGATCAGTGTGTATCTTGAACCTAGTCAGCCACTGTAGCTAGACAGCACATGCATATAAGTTACTGAGCATGTGCAAGATTAGTGCCATTTTGTATAGTCAGCCAGAGTGAGTGCAGGCATGAATACAGATGCACATGTGAGAGTGTTTGATGTAACAAGTCAGTTAGTTAGATTTTGAAGTTTGAAGTACATGTTCCAGTTACAACTCCTGATGTGTTTATGTACAATAAACAACTTGAACACATACCAAGCCTCAGTGTCTCATTTGAATACACAAGACATGCGACACTGGTCATTCACTTGGCACAGCAACCTCCACCCCCTCCCCCAACCTCCACTCTAAGTCTAGATGTGCTGTCTGAGACTTCAGTCATGTTGTACATGCAGGTAGAAATGCATTTGAACAAACAACTCTGTTAAGCAACTGTTTTAGTTATATTTCTATGGCCTACACAAAACTGGCTTCATGTAATGGAAGTATTAAGTCATTTTATGCAATAGTAATAAATTCTAATGTGCAACTGTAATTTTATTTTCATTATTTATAAATGCATTAACAAATACTTCTTGTAACCTAGTACATGATGTACAGAGCTATATATACAGATTATTATTTTAATAAGCATATAGCGCATCTTTTTTCAAAAAGATGCATATATGATTACACACATGCTTATGATTTCCTCTGCATTAGATAATACCATTGCAAATAATATTTTCAGGTACGCATATCTTTCTTAGAAAATATTTCTAGTTATACCAGCTTGTTAAACTTTTTTATCTTTAATATGACTCAAGTAATAGTGAACATTAAGAAAAAAGTTGTTTTTTTTGTACTTAATACAGAATCCTGGCCTTCTCACCAATACCCACTTGGCCTTCTGGTCAGCACCACTCTTCTGCAAGCCCTCAAAACTGGTGACAGTACTGCTGGATGGAGCAGGTTATACCTGCCAGAGTTGACAAGTGGTTGCCTAACTCCTGCTATAAATCAATTTTTTCCAGGTTGTATGATGTGTGCATGCCTCAAGCTTTTCCCAGTAAGCATCATGGAGAAGGTAGAGCATTATCATGGTCTCCTTGTCAAACAAGCTAGGAGCACAGCCTTGTGCCTTCACGGGTGATGCCATCATTTTAAATGCCAGAACAACAATGAGTAAAGTATGGTCAGGGATGTATTAATAAGGGTTAGACCCATTCCCTGTAGAGTGTGATATAAGTATGGTCAGGGATGTATTAATAAGGGTTAAACCCATTCCCTGTAGGGTGTGATATAAGTATGGTCAGGGATGTATTAATAAGGGTTAGACCCATTCCCTGTAAGGTGTGATATAAGTATGGTCAGGGATGTATTAATAAGGGTTAGACCTATTCCCTGTAGGGTGTGATATAAGTATGGTCAGGGATGAATTAATAAGGGTTAGACCCATTCCCTGTAGGGTGTGATATAAGTATGGTCTGGGATGTATTAATAAGGGTTAGACCCATTCCCTGTAGGGTGTGATATAAGTATGGTCAGGGATGTATTAATAAGGGTTAAACCCATTCCCTGTAGGGTGTGATATAAGTATGGTCGGGGATGTATTAATAAGGGTTAGACCCATTCCCTGTAAGGTGTGATAGAAGTATGGTCAGGGATGTATTAATAAGGGTTAGACCCATTCCGTGTAGGGTGTGATATAAGTATGGTCAGGGATGTATTAATAAGGGTTAGACCCATTCCCTGTAGGGTGTGATATAAGTATGGTCTGGGATGTATTAATAAGGGTTAGACCCATTCCCTGTAGGGTGTGATATAAGTATGGTCTGGGATGTATTAATAAGGGTTAGACCCATTCAGAGGTAGGGTGTGATATAAGTATGGTCAGGGATGTATTAATAAGGGTTAAACCCATTCCCTGTAGGGTGTGATATAAGTATGGTCAGGGATGTATTAATAAGGGTTAGACTCATTCCCTGTAGGGTGTGATATAAGTATGGTCTGGAATGTATTAATAAGGGTTAGACCCATTCCCTGTAGGGTGTGATATAAGTATGGTCAGAGATGTATTAATAAGGGTTAGAACCACTCCCTGCAGGGTGTAACATCACCCTAACCAAACCCTGTTTACTAACAGGGGCAGTACATCAGCTGTTGATATTACTGGTAAGTTTGCTTTAACAAAAGCTGCTTTGTCGCATTTTTTTTCTTAAAGGAAAGCAGTTACCTTTCCCTTCTATGCTTGATTAAAATGGAAATATATGAATAATAATTATTATTGCTAATGCTCATTGGTAAAGTTTTTAACCTAACACCAGTATGTCTTATGTAGTATAGCAGTTGCTTTTAAGTTTTACTTTTTTTGGGGGGGGGTGGAAATAAATAAAGCTATGTGTGTTATTTTTAAGTATTGTGAAGTTATTATTTGTTTGAGGTGCTGGAGAGTGGCACAAAATGCTGAAGGGTCTATTTTATATATTCAAACGCTTAAATGTTCGAATCACTAAAGATCAAACTTTAGTGATCGAACATTTAAATGTTCGAATATTTTAAAAAAAATTTAAAAAAAAACTAATCAAAAAAAAAAACTAAAGGGTGTAAGCAGGGGGGCAAGCCCCCCTACAACCCCCACACCCCCACTACTTAAATGTACCAACTCCAAGATTGCGCTACAGTGTAGGAAATGGGAAATTTTCCATTTCCGCACTGTAGCACACTAAAGTGCGATCTTGGAGTTGGTATATTTAAGTAGTGGGTGGTGTGTGGGATGCAGCCCCATATGTGGGTGGTGCAGGGGGCTTGCCCCCCTGCTTACATCCTTTACTTTTTCTTTATTTTTTTGTAAATATTTATTTTTTTAATATATTCAAACATTTAATTGTTCGATCACTGAAGTTCAATCTTTAGTGATTCGAACATTTAAACATTCAAATATATAAAATAGACCCATGCTGAATGGACAGGGATTACACTTCAGATTGCTGCAATCTTGACATTCAGATTACTCAGTTTTGTGTTTTGTTTTTTAAATACATTCTGATTTTGGTTAGTCTAGGGCCATTCACATATTCCCATAGCAAGCCTTGGACAGTTGTAGAGTGCCCATGTTAGTCTGGTGTGTTCATGTTACTTTGGCTGAGCACTCATGATTGGTGAAAACCAGAAATATAATCCACAGGAAGCAGACACGTATCACACTTTCTGACTAAAGCCTTTTTTATTCATTTTTCATGTGTAACATTTATGGAAAATAATGGATCAAAGCAGAAAAAGGATATCTTCAACCATGAAGAAAATTGTGTCCTTATGGCAACACTTAGGACATATGGGAAACTTATTTTTGATAAAGGGTGGCCCAGACAAGCTAAGAGGAACAAGGCCTGGAATCAAGTAGTTGTTGAAATTAATGCAGTGGGTGTCAGAAACCAAGCACTTATACAATGCAATGCAAGAAAAGGGAAATGATATGGTAGCACATGCTAAACGCAAGGCCAGGCAGAATACAATTTCCCACACCACTATGGGGGGGGGCTCTGAATCCTATTCAACTAGCACCAGATCAAGAATACCTTCTATCTTTTCATGAAAACAGAGGTAATCCAGAGTGCTTGACAGAAGTCTGGTATCCCACCTGTGACCCAGAGGGTGAGAGGACTAACAAGAAACATAGTATAAAGGATTAGTCCAGATAAAATCACTTTAACTAGGAGATCTAGGAGACTCTGTCTCTGATAGCCTCCTTGTGTGAGGAATCAAGACACCTTGTTGAAGTTTTCAGTAGTTAATTCAGTTAAGAAGGTAGATGGATGAGTACTCTTGATCTACAACTTTACATTCAACAGTTCAGTTATTTAAAGGCAGTTACTGACAATGGTGGGAGCTGATTGAAAGAAAATCTGGCAGGTGGAAAACAAGGAGCCAACTCCAACGCTTACAGGTTAGTCCCTTATTTGAATATTCGTGAAAGACCCGTGAGGGTTGTGAAGACAGGTGAAGGCTGCCAGCCTAGCCAGATAGAATTTTGTAGATAATTCTGTCATTTGTAAATATTAATATAAGCCACAGGCTTGTTGTCTTTGTTAAATGTGGAACTGCAAAAATGTAACAACAGTGCACTCTGCTGTAGGAAAGCTGATAAGTCAAGCATTGTGTAATTGTTTGATCACAAAACCTGAAGGAAAGATGTCTGGATGAAGGAATTCTTGCTTTTGCTTTGAGACTAGAGTTAATTGCTAGAATTTGCATGAATAATGTATTTTATTGCTGTAGCTTCCTGACCAGCTGCAAGGTCAAAAGGGCTGTTACACTCTGAGCTTCTGTTAGCCTGGAAACAGAAAATAATGATATAATCTGAAATGAGTCAGTGGTACTGTCTTATCAATTTAAGGACAGAGAGACTTGGAGCATTTTGCATTTGTCTTCAGAACATCCAACATCACCAGCACTGCTTTGCTCTATATGTAAGTTTATTTTAGAACTGTGTTTTCTCTTAGATATAGCTAGGAAATAGGAAGATTAAACTAGTTGTTTTTATGTACTGATGCCAGAACTATTCTACAGTATTATTTTAAACATTTTCCTGTGATCTCTGAACTCTTGACTAGCACTGTGTAGTATTGTCTTGTGTTTTTATTATTTATTATTAAATATTTTTAAACCTTTCAACTGTGACTGTTTTGTGTAGAGATAATTTAAGCTCTACAGTACATTGCATGTATTTAGTGATACTGTCCAAGCCACCCCAAATAAGTCTTGTTGTTTAGTCACACTTACCAGCTTGATAATAAATTGCACAGTAATAATTGGACACCCTTTGATAAGGGTCTTATTAGCTGATATTAGTGGTTCGTGGCGGTGATTAATACCTTATATCCTGGACAGAAGGGGCGTAGCTGGAGAACCTGTGTCAGCCTTCCCCAGGAGTGTCTGTGTGTTTGTATATAACTCATATCCCAAAGTGTGTGTGTGTGTCAGTTACCTGGGCAGGGACACGAAGCACTGTTTGGACAGAGAGGATGCTGGAGGTTTTAGCTTGACTACTAGGCTGTGATCTGGACCCTATAGCTGGGCCAGTGTGGAGTCTTATTGGGGATCTGGAGAGAAAGGGAGAAACCAGCCCCAGACTGATTGTGATCTCTGTGTGCTCTCAAGGGAAATTGTACTTTACTGTGTGTGTATTTGTTATTCTTCCCAATATGGACGCCCTTCACTGGTGTTAGTGGTCAGGATTGAGGCTCCTTGATTGCTGGGCCAGGGCACGGGCATCACAAGGGTTTGCCAGCTGAGCAGCCTGTGGAAACTCATTCTTAGTTAAAAGGTTTTATTCTTATTTTTAACTTCTAACAAACAAAACATGACAACACACTATGAGCTACAACTATAGAACTATATTTAAGAAAACACTTTCACCTGAACTTCATCAGGTCCATCTAATAGAGTATTTTACACTTTGAACATTGAAAATGCCTGCTTTTATGAGACTATCAATAGACTGTATTAGTCTGTTTTGTAACAAATGTAAAATGGCAGGCTGTGTCTGCATTAGTGGGGTTCATATTCCTTGGAGCCAAGTACAAAAGCTTTAATACAGCACTTTTTCCACTCTATCACATGTAGTATGAGCTGTGTCCACTTTTACAGGGCTCATTATCTCCTGACATATAATATGAAAAGCTAATGTTCTCTTGTATCACAAAAAAAGTTTACAGTACCTGCTTATAAAAGGCTCATATGCATGATTAATGTGACCAATCCCCATTCTTCTTCCTCTTGATGAAGATAGGCATTTTTATGTGCACTTAAAGCTACACTAGGTGATTCCCATTTTTCAACAATACATGCATCAGAGAAATACCAAAAAGTGAAAAACAAGTCACAGTGCTCATTTTTACAGAGCTCATGGATGTGCACAAGTAGGAATAAAAAGTAAAAAGTAAGTAAATTTGAGACTTCAGAACCTTTTCTTGAAGCTCTCTGTGCAGTGGAATAAAAATCCACCATGTGGTGAACTGCAGAGAATACAAAAACTGTTAATAAACATAAGAATCTCAGATATTCTTTGACCATAGGCAAATTGTGCCTATGGTGTGAAAAATATAGCAGTGTGTAGTGGTGCTCTGGAACAACAATTTTCATTGTACTGCAGATTATAGAAATTTTGTCAAATGCAGGCCAAGTGGCTACAGTATCTATACCTGGTTGCTATGGGGTAGCTGCATTGAGAGGTAGAATTATCCTAGTCCCACAGCATGGTTTTATAGCACCTGGGTCTGTCACTGTCAAGCTTCTTCCTAATAATAATAATAAAATAATTATGTGGCTTGTTTTCCATGACACTAGTTTACCAGATAAATCATGCTAATGTAGATGCAGTGATTTACAAATGTAATTACTTGATTGACCTTTTCATATTAACAGCAGCAGATGGGGTTAATTAACAGTTTCTGGCCATGTACTGGGTTAGGTGTTTTAGCTGTATGATTCATGGTTTAGTTTCCTGAGTACAAGCACACTTTTAATGGAAATGCTTGAGCTTAGACCAGGGTGATGGTGGGCGTCCAGCTTGATCTTTCAGCTTACCTCCATTTTTTCAAGGATCACATTTTTGTTTCCCTTGAGTGGACCTATAGTGAGGTTGTCCAGGATGTGGAAGTGAAAATCTCCATGGTCTGGAAAATCATGGCAGTGCTTCGACAGCTGTTTTTTGAGGATCTGGATCCTGATGTCAGACAGGTAGTGTGCCAGGAACCAAATCAAGTATCAAATCAACTCAATAAAATAACAAACACTTGCTGTAATGCGCAAACAGCAATGGCCACATTCATAGAACACTTTATTAATGAAGCTTAGCCCTTTCATTCCTTAATTTTATGAAACTTCATCAGAACAACAATACACAATTAAAAGCTGGTTATATAATTAGCATTAAAAGTCATGTGATAAAGTCAACCAATTACAATTATAATTCAATTAAATAATTAAAATCTCAATTAAGCATCATAATACTTCAATTTTAAAACTGAATTTATAGAGCAGGTTTCATTCAACCCTGGTAGTAGCATCCAGTCTAAGCTGCAATTTGAATTCACATTTTTCCAGATGTTCATCCAGTATAAAACCCCCGGGGATTGCTTTTTACTTACTCAATAATTAAAAAACCAAAATAGTGTGTCTTATAAACTTTAATATATTTAAACAAAGCATTAGTGATTTTATCTTTCTGAATGTCAAATAAATGTTCATAAATATGATCTTTAAGTTTTCTAGAAGTTGTTTCCACATAAAACGCTGAACATAAATGACACTTTGCTAAATAAACCACTTGATTAGAGTTACATGAAAAATGTCCAGTAATTCTAAATAATTCACCTTTAATCTGAAAACTGTCACATAAAATGATATTTGAACATTGGTAGCAGCAGCTGCCATTCACCCACTTCACATTTCTAACAGTTTTATTCTTATTTTGTTCTAAATAGCTCATAAATGATCTACCTTTTTTGTATATAATACAGGGCTTATCACCTACTTTTTCTAGTATGGTCCTATCTGTTGTAAAAAGTCCCCAATTTTATGTAGAATACTGTCAAGTATTAATAAACAACTTATTGCTCTCATATATAGATGTACTGTGTGACAATTCCAAGGAGTTACTAATGTTTGAATTATTTGAGCCAAATATTGGCTAATAAAAGCCATTCCTTCTTTTAGTTACAATTTCATCTCTAATTTCAGAAACAAAGCTCACTGGATAACTCCTTCAGTAAAACATATTGACTAAAATGTCACATTCCTTATAGAAAACTTCTGTATCAGAAATCATTCTGGCTAGTGGGACCAATTGTCCTTTTACTACTGCCTTCTTTTGATACTTAGGATACAGCTATTAAAATGTAAAAATGAATTAGAAGATGTGTTTTCTATGGATTTGTTTGTGTCTTTCGGCTTTTCCCGGTTAGGGGTCGCCACAGCGGAACTCCAGTCTGCTAATGATTGGCAGTAGATTTTTTACGTGCCGAGTTTGCCAGCCCTGACACACAACCTTCAACGAAGGTATGCCCATTCACGCATGTTTCCACACAGAAGACTGTTTTCCATGGTTACTTGACCAATATCTTTGGTTTTCAAACTCTGTTTTTAACTCAATGTTTAACTAGATAAATTTCTCCTTATTGTAATTATGGGTGAATTTTAAACATTCCACTGTATTATTAATATATTTAATAAATTCAAATTTACTAGGGGTGTCAACCCATAAAATAAATATGGCATCTAAAAACCTTGTATATAACACTTAGGAATCATTAAATTCACTATTAACACATATTGAAATTCCCAGTGCATCATAAAATTTGTGAAGAGCTTAATGAATGGAAACAAAATCAGTCTGACTTTCAGATTGATACCCTTTGGTGAGCAGTTTGAATCTTTATAGGACCAGTTGTCTTTTTCTGAAAATAAATTATTAAAGTATAAAGAACTTCAGCTGGAGAATAATTATTTGTTAAAAAGTATAGAACTGAATCAGGTCCCTAAGGGACTTTGTTTATGGAGATTCTCCAATAGTATCCTAAAAGGTTTTGAATTTCATCGGGAATTCTTGGTTCTATTTGACAGAGCTGGCTGTGATATTATAAGATTAATGGTCAAATATAACAACCTTTAGAGAGATCAACTCTCTAATGAAATTGACATTTTAAATAGGTCATTTCATGACAAACCACACCATCAGATGAAGAGTCTGAAGTCTGGGGGCTTGGAAGCTGGGAAGGATGGGAAATCAGATCCAGAAGGGGATCTAATATCCAGGGGGGTACTTCAGATGAGACCATAAGAGGGGAAACCACACCTGCTGAGGCTAAAAGGGGATGATGAGGATCAAGGTGGCCTTGAGACATTGAGCTTTCTGAAGCACTCTTGGAATGAGAGGTATAGGAGGGTAGGCATAAAGGAGACCCGGAGGCCAATCATGAACAAGAGTGTCCCTGGGGGACTTCCCAAAAGGGGGAATCAGGGCAAAATACCAGCTGCATTTGTGGTTGTGAGGGGGAAGCTAACAGATCTCATCTTGGCTGACCCCAGCAAAGGAAAATCCCTTTCATCACTGAAGGGTTCAGGGACCACTCTTGAGGACTCAAGATGGCCCTGCTGAGTCTGTCTGTCAACACATTGGACTCACTGGGAATGTACATTGTAAGGAGAAAGTACTCTGAGGACATTTCCCATTCCCACACCCCCAATGGCCTTATGACAAAGCAGATATTATCGTGTGCCCCCTTGCTTGTAGATGTACCACACAGCTGCCATGTTGTCTGTGTGAACTGCAATGGTACCCAGAGGAAGGCAGCCCTGAAAAGTTTGCAACATGAAGAGGACTGATCTCATCTCCAGTACATTTATGTGCAGTTTGGTCTCTGCAGAGGACCATGTACCTTGCGCAGTCTTTCCCTGGTAATGCCCCCCACCCCAACAGGGAAGCATCCAAGGTCATGGTGGCATGGGGGAGGAGGAGAGAATGGTCTGCCTGCTAGGAGGTTAGGAAACTAAACCACCAAAGAAAATGACACCTCCATACTGGAGTGAGACAGACTGAGGCAGTCATTGGATGGGACAGAGAAGGACACTGAGCCACTAACTCCACTGCAGAACCCTCATGTAGAATCTGACTAATGGCACCAATTAGATTGCCACTGCCATGGACACTAAAGCCTTGAGAATAAGGCAAACCTGAGGACGAGTCAGATCTAGAAGGAATTGGACATGAGTTATGATTAGATGTACACATCAGGAGAGGGAGTACTGCAATTTCTGACAAAGTGTCCAGCTGAATCCTGATGAACTCCAAATTTTTGGGATGGAATCAGATTTGATTTGGGCAGATTCACTGTGATCTCTAACCGATCAAACAGTCAAAGCATGTACTGAGTGGCTGTGGCCAGCCGATGCTTGGTGGGAGCCATAAGGAGCCAATTGTCAAGGTAAGGGAACACCTGGAATCTCTGCAGTATCAAGTGAGCTGCAACCACTCCATGCACTTGGTGAACACCAAGGGGCTGTGGTGAGACCAAAGGGCAGGGTCCTGAACTGGAAATGATTGGCCCCTACATGAAAGTAGAGGCATCTCCTGGAGCACCTGTCTATTTTTATATGATAGTATGCATCCTGGAGATCCAATGAGCACATCAAATTGTCCTTGTGCAGAAGGGGCATGATGTATTGCACAGTGACCATCCAGAACTTGGACTTCTTGACAGAGAGATTCAACATGCTGAGGTCCAGAATTGGATGCAGGTCCCCCATCTTCCTTGGCACCAAAAAGAAGTGAAAGTAAGTTCCAGTTTCTCATTGTCCCAGGGGTACTTCTTGGATGGATCTCTTCTGAAGACGTTTGAGTACTTCTTGTTGAGCTAACTCCCTCTGATAGGGTGGTGCACTGGGGAGGAATTTCCTGACTGGAGGAGTGACTGAGAAAAGGGAATAAAAATAGCCCTGAAAATAATGTTTAGCACCCTGTGATCTCCAGGCCAAATGGTACAGTGATAAATTACCCCTGACCGCCTCCAGGGCAGGACAGCTGGGCAGCACTTCAGAAGCACTGAGAGGGCTTCTCAGGGAAAGGTTCTCTGGACCCTGATTTTGCCGACCCCCTCAGCCCCTGGGGCAGCATCTGCCACTGGACCTTCTCCCCTGATCTCTAGAAAAGGGCTCTTCCTTACAAATTACAAAACCTCAATTGTTTTAGTCCCTCGTTACATCTTGGAGAAGGAATATTGAGGGGTAAAAAACTTGATTCCCACAGCCAACAAGGTCTTGCCTTCCTGCTCACTGTGGGTGAGTTTCTCTTTGACTAAAGGACCAAAGAGAGTCGATCCACCAAAGGGAGCATTAATGAAAGATGTCTTAAAGGACTCTGCAAATCTGCAAAGGAGCAGCCAGGTGTGGCAGCGAATAGTGATGCCTGTGCTGGCCATTCAAGAGGCACCTTCCTCAGCACTGTAAATTAGCCTCATCAAGGAATTAGCCAGGGAGGTGAGAATAGATAGCTTGGGGGACACCTTACTGAGTTCCCTGGCAGGCAAAAACTCGTAAAGGGAAGTGGTAAGCTCTTTGACCAAGTCCATCTGGAGTTGGGTGAAATGTGCCAAGTAGTTAAGCCCCCAGAGAACAAAGGTAGCTGAGGCAAAGACCTGCTTTCTGTGTCTGTTGATCACCTGGTACTCTCGGTTAGGGGGATGAACAGACATATTTTGCTCTGCCAGTTCCTTATTGGTAGTGGCAGCTACCACAATAGTATTGATTGGCACTCCATTGGACCAGAACTGTTTCCCAGGGGAGGGCTAAGAAATTTGTCACTGTGCTTCGATACCAGCTCCACAGTATCCGGCTCCTTCCAAGCCCTGCTGGCGATAAGGTCAGTGAGTGTGTCAGCAAAGGGGGAACCCAGGTGGTAGATGGTCCCATCCTGAAAGCCTTCAGGAACATGGACTCCTCAGAAGACAGGGGCAGGGAAGGCCATCCACCGTTAAGCTTGAGGATTTCTAAGATGTCCCCAATGGAGACATCCTCAGACAGAGATCTGGAGGAACCATCCCCTTCATTGAGGTCCATATCCTCAGAGAGAGACTCCATAGGGGAGTCTAGGTGCCTCCTCTTGCGTGATTTCTTCCAAGGCACCTCCGGGTGGTTTGGGGAGGGTCGGAAGGGAGTGGGACCCCAATGGTGGTGATTCCTGCCTGAAGGTTAGTTGAAGAGGGCTGACTGGGAACAGGATGAGAAGAGTCTATTCTTGGCAGCTGGAATGGTCCCTGGAAAGCCAGGGAGGAAGCTCTAGTGGAGGAAAAAGTCCTCTTTACAATCCAGAAGGCCAAAGGGCTGAACAGTGCCCCATCCACAGTCTTGGTAGGCAAGCCCACCTGAGAAGAGGGACCAGAGCATGCCAGCACCCCCCTGCCTTTGAACAGTACCAGTCCCAAGCTGTCAAGGGCCAAAGCACCAAGGGGGAGGGACTGGTCTGAAAAAACAGGTCTGGAGCCCCAACCCAAGGACTCCGGGGCAACAGGTCAGACCCAGGACTCCATCTGCCCAGGGGAGGCCGAGGAGTGGAAGTTGGGGACACCAATGGGGTAGATGCAAAATGGCCTCTAGGAACCCCATCTCATCCCTGATGCATCCCAGGGCCTGAAAATCTGAAACATCTGTATCAGATGAGAAAAAAGCAAAGGGGTAGGAGATGAACCCCTGGCCAGATGGGCAGGGGACGCAAGAAGCCCCAACTCAATCTGAACCTTGAGAAAGGACTTCATCATCCTGTCCATATCAGTGGGGACCAAACTCTTGGAGGACATGGAAGAGGTGGAGAACCTAGCTGGGGATGGCTGTCTGGACCCCAAGGACCTCCTATGCCTGTCCAGAGATTGGGACCTGTGCTTGGAAGTAGAAGGAGACTGCCCCAAGCCAGAACCTGACAGGGAGTCCTCTATAATAATAGTGGGATCCAACACTGATCCTGGATCCAACCTTCTGAAGGCTTGGATCCCACATGACTTGGATCCAAGGAAGCCAGATCCGTGGTTGGTCTGGATCTGGGCAGATCAAAGACCTTGATCTGGAGGCCTTGGATCAGGGAGTGGATTCCCATGACCTCGCCTCCGAGGGTCTCAGAGGGGAAGCACTGGATCTGGAGGGGAAAATGCGGGACCTAGGATCCAAGGAAGTCAGATCCGACAGAGCCGAGGCTGGGGTTAGATCCAAGGAGCTGGGTCCGATAGCCTGGCCTTTTTGAAGAAGAGGAAGACCCATGGAGAGAGGGGGTCTTCCTCTTATGGTCAGGGGGTCCAAGCTTGGCCAAAGACTGGGCCAACAGACCCCCTTGGACAATACCCCTTAACAAAAGTTTGTTTCAGCGCTCAACCAGGGTCCTAAGTTTGAATGTGGCACAAATGTTGCATTCAACCTCCAGGTGGTAGGCGCTCAGACAATAGAGGCACTCCTCATGTGAATTGGACATGGCCATCTTCTGACCACATGCAGAGCACCTCTTAAAACCAATGGGCTTGTCTGACATGCTGAAAATAACAAGGAGCTACCAAAGCCTAAGAGATGAGCTAAAAATCATTAACTGGGGAAAAGCTACAGTCAAAAACCCCAAAAAGACCAACAATAACAGTCAGAAACACTAAAGAAGACTAATTCTAAAGGGAATAGCTAAAAAGAAAAAGGGCACCAAAAGCCAACAACAACAAGCAACAACAGCCAAATAAAGAAAAGGGGAGGGGAGGGACTATCACTAACCACAAGACCAAAAAATTATAACAAAACTACTACCAGGAGAGAAATTAGCAGAAAGAAAACATAATTATGTACTTATCCCCACTGCAGACTTGAACCAGAGATGGATATGTCTGATGCTGAGTGCAGCAAATGTGATCTGAGGGGTTAGACAGCAGCAAGGGATCATGAGAGTGAGAGGAGCTTGACACTAGAAGCTGTCTACCCATGAGTGAGGAGTAGTGACATGGATAACATCAGATCCAAACGTTCATACTATTCTGTGTAATTTGTTGACTTGCTTGTTGCAAAAGAAGAGTAAGGTCACCAACAACATTTAAGCATTCCTGGCCCCATGACCCATTATTCTCTGCTGCACTACTGATGGAAATAGACATGACAAACAAACTAGAAACTAGGAACCAAAGCAAGTATTGAACCAACTCAATAAAATATTAAACACTTGCTTTAATGCACAAACAGCAACAGCCACATTCCAAGAACACTTTATTAATGAAGTTTAGTGCTTTTGTTCCTAATTTTTTTGGAACTTCATCAGAATTACACTTCACAATTAAAAACTGGTTATATAAAAAAATGTCTTTCGGCTTTTCCCGGTTCGGGGTGGCCACAGCAGAACTCCGGTCGGCTAATGATTGGCAGTGGATTTTTACGGTGCTGAGGTGTCAGCCCGATGCCCAACCTTCAAAGAAGGCATGCCCATTCACACTTGCACCTATCTGCATGTCTTTAACATCACTCGACCACAGGGAGGACATGCAGACTCCACACAGATAAAAACTGATTATATAATGAGTATTAAAAAGTATGTGATAAAGTCAACCAATTAGAATTACAATTCAATTAAATACATTAAATAAGGAATGGATGTTATGTTCTTAGAAAGTGGCCATTGCCATTTGTGCATTACAGCAAGTGTTTGTTATTTTATTAAGGTGATGTGCTACCCTGATTTTGAATTCGTTCACAATTTTCCCCATGTAAAAACAACTGCAGTCATTACATTGTGCACAGTATATCACAAAAGCAGAGTTGCAATTACCAGAACAAATGCCGTTGAGGATGAAATTTAGTAATCTATTGCTGTACCCCCCTAGCCAGGAAGTCTTGGTGCATGCTGATTAGATTTGTGATGAAATCCCTAAGCTCTTTGGAGACACATGCAATTTTCACCCCCTGAAATTTTATAACAATTCTCTTTGTGATCTGGGGATGCATGCTTTTACTGTACAGTAGCATATTAACTCTGGTTGATTTTCTGAACAGGTTGTTAGAGAGGCATTTGTTTTCAGTGTCTTTTGATATATTTATGTCTAAAAGGTTGACTGAGGTCTTGCTGTGACAGGTTGTGAATCACAGGTAGCTAATGGAGTTACTAATATGTTTGCAAAAGTCATTCAGTAAGGCTTCTTCCCACTCCCAGATGATAAATATGTCATCAATAAAATGTAGGGAGCATTTCATTGATGCAAAATAGAGGCTTTGGTGCTCTGCCACCTCCTCCTATTTTTCCAGAGCCATATTGGCCAGGTTTGGGTCCATGGCCTTCCCCATAGCTATTCCAGTAGTCTGTTTATAAAAATTGTTGAACACAAAGTAGTTGTTCCTACAGGTTAAGTCCATTAACCTTCCTAGAACTTCTGTTCCTCCTAGTAATACATTCCTGTCACTTTCATATGCCTCGGTTGCAGCCTAACTATAGCAACTATGTGGAAACACTATATAAAGTGCTTCCATATCTATTTTGACTAGGATAGTGGAATTGCTAATTGGAATATCTGTCATTTTACTAAGAAAATCCAGAGTCTAAAATAAAAAAAAATGGTTTTATCATGGCATCAAGGTAGATGGATACTGTCTCAGTTATGGAACCACTACTTGCCACTATTGGTCTGTATGGAGGATCAAACATATTTGTATGGGGTTTGGGGATCCCAAAGAAGCTTGGTATTTTTGGGTGGAGGTGAACAAAAAGTCAAAAAGCTTGGTATCTAGTAAAGCATCCTCCTGTAGCATTCTTAGATGCTCTCTTAATTTATTATATGCAACAGAGTGTTAAAATCACACAGCTATAAAAAGCTGTTATTGTCAAGCATGGCCTCAGTCTTGCAGTAATAAGCAGCTGTATCTGTGACTAAGATGCCTCCCCCCTTATCTGCCTTCATGATCCTGCAAGTCTTATCTTTGTTCAAATTTTTTAAAGCAGCCAGTTCCTTTTTGCTAATGTTATATAACTTCTTCCTAGGTTTTTTTTACCGAGGGCCCTGTGGATATCAGCCTCACATTTGCTCTCATACACACTCAGGGTGGGGTGCACAGGTGGGCAAAAGTCACTGGGCTTTTCCATTTTATACCACTGTCATTTATATCAGTGTTGCTTCCATCCTTATCTCTGTATCTGAAAAATTCTTTGAGATTCAATTTCCTCACATACAGTTTAACATCTATCACTGTTTCTACCAAGTTACTTTTGTTAAAAGGTATAAAAATCAGACCCTTACCTATGATTTCTTGCTCTAGCCGAGTCAATGATTTTTGTCAAGTGGCTCCAGATCTTAGTCCTTTTTAGCTGTTGGTTCTGGTGGGTCCCTTCTGTTATGTCGATCTCTCCAAATCCCTCAGCTCCCTGGCTCCTTTCCAGGACCTGTTTGTCTATTGTTGGTGCCCCTGTGGAAACTTCTGAGTCTGGATGAAGGCCTGCTCCATTGTGTGCCTCCCTGTTGATGTCTGGTGATTCTGGCTGGTGGGTGTTTTTCTCTGTGGTGTTTTCCTCATGTCCTGTTGCCTCTTGTTGGTGCTGGGTGCACCTAAGTTGGGTCCAGGTTCCTGGTGGCTCTAGTGAAAAAACAGCCTGTTGTCTCCTTCCACAGCTCTCTGGTCAGCAATGTGTGTGGTCAGGTTCCCTTGTGTTCCAACATCTTGCTTGGTGAGGTGGTTAGGTTTGTCATGCTTCCAGTGCCTACCAAAATGTTTCCCACTATTGTGTGTAGGTGAGTATCTCCAGAATGATAGTTTTGTGGTTCGTCCTAGACCCTTAAGTCCCTGTTGATTTTTTGCAGTTTCCTCTCCTTCATTTTGTTTTCAAAGTCAGTGATTCTGTTTTCAAGATCTAAAAATCTAGAAGTGGAGTCAAGGTTGTCTTTGCATAAATTCTCCAGGTTTAGGATGTTGCTGATAGTCGGATCCTGCTGTTTTTGTTATGCCTAAGGAGTATCCCAATCAGCTTGATACTAGCATCCCTTAAAACGGTGTCCCATTCTCTGATTAAGTCCTCCTCCACGTTGTTCCACATGGATTTCTTGAACAGCTTTAGTCCCCTAAGAATTATATATTTTTGGTAGTGTTCTTTATGTAAATTTCTTCCCAGTATAGTCCTTTTAGTCTTTTTAGTTGTTTCTTGAGGAGGGGAAAGTTGCAAACAGATTGATGTTGGATTTTGTCTCTTGGTGAGCCATTTGTATGGTCATCATGCTTGGTGGACAAATCCTTTATATTCTGTTTCTATCTATTCATGGGGATGACTACAACACAGAAGTTGGTCAAACAGGAATAATTAGAGTTGGAGTGGACACTGCTCCATCTTACCAGTGTCTGCAGCAGCAGAAACACTCATCTGCTCATGAAGGCTGGTTTAAAATTAGTAACATTTATTTTTATTTTAACATTTGTTGACTGGGAAAGGCAAACTAGGACAGGACCTATTTTCAGCAGAGGCCTGGGGAGAAATGCTCCAGATGCATTTCTCTGGAATGTGGGAGGAAACTGAAGCACCTAGAGGAAACCCACACAAATGCAGAGAGGACATGCAGACTCCGCATAGAAGGCACCCCAGCCAAAAATTGAATGAGAGAACCTGTTGCTGTGAGACAACAAAGTTAACCACTGCACCACCCATCTATTTATATATAGAGAGAATTGAATGCTGACAAAGAATGGTGTAATTAAACATGTCACAATTATTATTAGTTGAACATTGTACATCAGCAAAGAATGGAAATGAAGGCAGTGTGCATGGTACGTGTCCTATTCACCCCCTTGCAAGCATACATGCTATTCCATTGTTGTTATTGTTTTCAATTTTTTTTACAGGGTCAGCATCAGAACCAATAGCTCAACTATACCAATAAATTTGGATGATATTAGCAGCAGAATGAATGTTGCTGCTGATGAAAACGATAACATAGTTATATTTATGAGGCAACCTGAGGAAAGTGCAGGCAGTCCACAAGTCTAATGGCAGGATCTCTCACCCCACAACATGTTAGTAACTCTGCAGAAAGTGACAGTGCAACACAAAGTTGAACACAAGCTGACATGCCACTCAACTTTGCTGGATGAACACCCCTGCACCTCTACACCGGTATCTCCAAACCCAGAGGAACACTTTGAGGATGATGGCAGGCATTCAGGGGAAACAATGTCTACAGTGACACCTTTACAAAGGGGAGCCAGATGCAGGAATTTCTTCCAGCTACCACAGAAAACAAGTAAAACACTGGCTGCCCAATAGGAAATGTGCCATGACATTATGTCTCAGACCAGTGCCACAGAGAGTCAGCTGTAAATGGTCAGAGTATTCCAGTGTATACATGATGTTGTCCACCACTCAGAGATGGATCCAGCACTAAGCAACCTAGGCAGTAACCTAGGGCCCACTGGCTTGGGGTGGCTGCCACAAAACTTACAGTTCTTCTTTAAGAATGCACTCTGCATGCATTACATTTCTTCTTTAAGGACTGACACAGCGTGCATCCTTAGTAGCATCTGTACGTGTGGCTTTAGTACAGAGTGTGCATATTTAAATACTGGAATGGAGAAGGCAATTTTTAAGAGATGGGCATGGGTTTGAGAATTGCTGTTGCCATTCCAGACAAATGTGGTGAATGGGTTGTTCATCAAATACAGGTAGTTATGTGCATGCATGTGTTTGTGTGTGTGTGTGTGTGTGTGTGTGTGTGTGTGTGTGTGTGTGTGTGTGTGTGTGTGTGTGTGTGTGTGTGTGTGTAAAATGGGCCAGCTAGAGATGGTTAACTCATTCAGACTCAAACTCTGTACCTTGAATACAGGACTCTAGAGCCTCAGTCCTCTTCACCAACTGCCAAACTGTCAGCAGCAAGTACATTTCAAGGACTGTTGTGTTTCTGTGCATTTTCAGACAATGTTGAGTTCCAGTGCATTTTCAAAGCATGTTGAGTTTCTGGCATTTTCAAATAATGTTGAGTTCCTGTGGATTTTCAACTAACGTTGATTTTCTTTGCATTGTCAAGGAATGTTGAGTTTCAAGGGAAGAGAAGTTTTTTGTTGCTCATGCTGTCTGTTTTCAATGTGTAACTGTTTTGTTTAGCAAATGGCCATCATCAGTGATTATGCTACAAATGTTAAAAGCAGTGTTAGTAGCACACCAGATACTTCCCTTGGTACAGAAAGCTGTGGATTCTACTCCCACACCATGCAGATGTAGTACTGATATTGCACTACCCTCTCTACAGAAGAATGGGGTGTTGTACTCCTGAGATGCCTAGTAACTATGCACCTGCTCCTGGTCTGACAGCCATTTCCTGTTGCAATATTGCCACCTTACCATTTTTTTAAATGTAACATGGGCAGTTTATTCTTCAAGGGCAGCAGGCATTGAATTTGCACATGAAACACTGAAATGTAAAGTTGTTTGCCAGCAGCAACCTCTTCATTAGTTATAGATCTCTTTCATGTGGAATTATTCAGATGACTTTTACTTCTGCAGAGAGTGTGTATATTGACTGATATTGGTGGATTGTAATGGCAGAAGTCTGAGTGGCCTTTTCTGGTTGAAATGTTCTGTAATGGGTAGTTTTATCATTACTAGTTCATACATTTTGCTTCACTGCTAACTGGAAAAATGTTCAAACCTAAACATTTAAAACACACTCTAACAAGTGGTGCTGTGTTATACAAGGAACATAATTTAATACAATCAGGATGGTGCATCAAAGAACATGTGCATGTATACAATGGCCCTATGGTTTGAAAACTGCCTAAAGATAAACCTAATCAACCACTGGCCAGATGCATTTTTTTTAATGTGAGTTTCAATGCTGTTTCAATGAATGTAAGTTTCAAGGGCAGAGAAGCATACTGCTCATGCCAAGTCTAATTTCATTGTGAGACTGTATGTTTAGCAAATGGTTATCAATGTTGTGCTATAAAATTTTAAATAAAAGTTTTAAATATCTCTAATCATTATAGAAGTAAATAAAATAGTATCCACACTGACAGGTTTGAGAGTGTTTATGGTAACTGGGGAGAAATACCCAAGTAATGGGACACTGCAATGGCTGTGGGGGTGCTGCTGGGGGGGGGGTGCTGTGAGGGGGCTGATTCATTACCCTGCCTAGGGCCTCATTTGACCATGATCTGGCTTTGGACATGGAGCTTGGTGACATACCAAGCATCAGTGGCCACCTCCATTTGTACACTAGTTAGGACATACCAGAATCAAGCTGGGGTCAGTATGCAAGGGGAAGAGGATGGGGTACTGTCCAGACACATGGGGGCAGATAACATGATAATATCACTGAATCTCAGTAATGTCCAAAATAACTAAATCAAGGCAGTGATGTGGTCCACAATGAAGTATGTCAGAGTTAGAAAAGTAAAAACTAAAGCTTTAATGCTCAAAAGTAAGTTAAGCACTTTCATTCCCTATACATATGGACTTCATAGCCGCATGCAGTTGAAGTACATTTCTTAGAGGCACACCATCGTTTAGCCATGTAAACACGCAACCATTTAACCTGATCTGCCACAAGAGCGGTTTCTAATCTATGCTCCCAAGGACCACCCCTTAGGTTGAGCAAAACCTGATATAAAACAAAAAAAATTAAATATATTATTCTGTGTGCATTTTACCTTATGTCTGTAAAGTGCATCATTCTTATTATTATTACTAATATTGTAGTAATGTTCATAGATTCTTTTTCTAAGTATACACTCAGTTTTGCCTATACAGAATATGTGGCAGAAATTTCAAAAGGTTAGGTAAACAACTCCCTTAGAATTACAATCAGAAGTATAATTCAACTTGAAATCATAATTAACAGTTTATAATCTTAATTATTGCCTCTCATACAAATATTTGCACTGTATACAGAAGACATATTTCTTGAGGCTTTTCAGTTTAATGCTTCATAAAACATGTTCTGTACCAACATTAGCTGACTCCAACCTTTCCTTAAGGTTATGGTGCCTTTTGTAAACAAACCAAGGTAGATTACTTAAATGTTTACTTCTGACATTATCGCACTGAATAACTTTTCAAGTATCACATCGAATAACCTTTTCTAACAAAATCAATAGAAAATTATATATTGGTAGTTGTTTGATAGCCCTGGTCTCACTCCCAAATTTGAATAACATTGTATGCTCATAAAATCTAATTCATGAACTTTTTTAACAACATAACTTCCTTTACCTAATAATGGAGGAAAACTATCATTCCTTTTCATTGGCACCTCCTTTTTAATCTCCACTAACATCTTCTCTGGATAACCCCTCACTTTAAATATATCCATCAGTCTTTCAATTTTATTAATAAATTCATCATCCTTGGAGACAATCCTCAATATCCTAACCATCTGCCCTTTAACCAATGCTCACTCTTGGCTTAGTGGGCAGTTAATAGAAAATTAAAAAAAAAAAAAAATATATATATATATATATATATATATATATATATATATATATTTGAAAATGTGGGTTTCCTAAACAACCTAGATTCAAATCTCAAGCAAGAAAAACTTTTAATAACCAACACATCCAGGTAATTAATAACAGCATTGGAATAAGTGGAGCTGAATTTTAAAAAAATAGTAGCATTGTAGTATTATTTAAAATGTTATAAAATCTTGTAATTCCTTCCAAAAAGCTCCCATTCCAGAGAATGAAAATGTCATCCAAAAATCTTAAGAAGGGGACTATGTGCTACATATAGTTCAACTTAAACAAAAAAATACTGTTCCCAATACCATAAAATCATGTTGGCATACAATGGAGCACAAGCAGCACCCATAGCTACACCAGTCACCTGTTAAAACATTTGCACTTGAAATACATGAAATTATTAGTAAGCACAATCTCCATAAAATCACATAAAAATCATGTCATATTTTGCCAGAAAATCACACAAAAGTAAAACTTCTTTAAAACAACTCATACCAAGAGTGTGAGGAATACATAAAAATAATTCTATAACAGCTACTCTAACAACCAACATGGGTTGAAAAACTCCTGACTGACATTAATAAGGAAATACCATGAATCTTTAAGAACATGTGTAAACTTGTTAAAAAAATGTTTTTAATTTTCCACCCACACACAAAGCATGTGAATGAGTCTTAGAACCACCCGCAGCCACAGTATAGCAAAATGGTGGATCACTTGGGTTCTTATGCACTTTAGGAATGCTTAATAGGATCAGAATAATGGGGTGCTCAACTTGTAAAATTTGTATAACTTTAAAGTCAGTAGTACGTTGATGAAATAAGTCCTTTAGATAGAAATCAATTTTGCAATAAATAATATTGACTTCATTCTTAGACACCCTATTATACTGCAAAGCATTGCTGAGTATGGCAAACAGCTTCATAGAATAAGCTATGATATTCATGAGTACTAGTCTAACTTCTCTATTTTTAACCAACTCATCCAACAAACATCTCTCATCAGCAGACATATTGGGCCAGGAAAAATATCTTCTTTGCTGAAAAAACTTCCTTACATTGTTCTCACATAGTTTTTCAAATAGCAACAAAGTGGGATGGAATGAGGGTTAAAAGTACTTTTTCTAACAAAATGAATAGAAGATTATGTATTGGTAAATACAGACATTTTCAGTTCTAGAATAACTCTGCCAAATTCATTTTAGCACCAGGAACAAAAGTAAAGTCCCTACTAAGGAGCTAAAAATACCTAGTATCTATTTCAACATCACTATAATTAAAAATGTGAAAACCATTGTATTCATGTATAAAAGATCTTCCTGTTTTGTACAATAAACAAACTTGATCATCAAACTTAAAGGTTTCAGAAAATGAAAGGCTAAAAACCTCATAAATATTTGATACAATCAAGTGATCCAGTAGGTTAATAGAACTTTTTGAACAGCATGTGTTATTAATTCCCTTAAAAAGTCATTATCAAACCTCTCACTTAAAACCACCTCATTTGTTTGCATCTTGGGTAGTTCTTCTTCTTCCTGGGATGTACCCCAGAATCGAAACTGTTCTCCTTCTCCATGTTCATGGTAATATTTGTTCCATGTCTCTGGGTTATCCTTTTGGATCTTCATAGTGGAGGGAATTGTTCATAATCTAAAAAATCAAACTGCTCATTCCCAAATTGAAATTCATTCTCAGCATAGCTGGGATTAACTGCCTGACAAGTGGAATTTATGGGAGAAAGATGTTCAATACCAGTCACTGTATAACCAGGTTTCGATTTGTTTAGGTAAAGGCTATACCAAATCTTGCAAGTAATCTGCTTCATCCCTCAAAAGTTTACACCACTTCTTACGTTTAATTTTATCCATTGTCTTATCAATACTATTGAAAATTTTAAAATAATCATTGTCTTTAACCTCAAATAAAAGGTCACCCTTGAGAGAAGTGTTAATACATTGTATTTCCTCAAGTAATTTGTTCATCTGTCTCCATTATCTCTTATAATAACTCCGAAGAGTCTACAACCACATTCATCAAAAATATTAATCAATTTGTTAACCACTTCTGTATTATTGGAAATTCTATCAGGGAGTTTCCAAATTCTTAAACCTTTGGGCACTCTTTTACATGTAACACATTCTTTAAGATAGCAGTTATCTCGCTGTAATGATTTGTACTCAAAATTTTTTTTTCTCAAATCAAGCAAACTGGAAACCCAAAGTACCTCTTACAGTGACTGGATGTTATGATAACATACTCTCAAACACCATCCTTTACAACCATGAAGGAAAATCTAAATCTGTAACTGTTCACTCTTGTGATGTACTGGTTAAACCAGCAGTTACAATAGCTTCTGCAATACAACGTTGTAGTGTAATTGAATGTAAAGGAACATCATGTGCTGATGATGAAGGAGCATGCCTCAAATTGGTTATTTTGGTTTGTAGTTTTTCATTGTGGCATTTTCTTCATTGTCTTTGTAAGTAGTCATGGTGAACAAGTACAACATATATCATGCAGGCCATGGCAGCATTTATCTACACCTAGCAAAACGTCACATTTAATATCATGATCATGGTCACACAGCAGTGTCATGTTAGTGACAGCAGGAAAACCTACATCAAGTAGGTCACAAAATTGGATGAACTCACCTTATAGTTGTCATGATAGTCCCACCTTAAAATCACTTGTACCATCACCTGGCCTATCTATAAGAGATGCGAATCAGCTTCAAAGACTCAGCTGTTTGCTTAACTGGAATGGAGTTGGGGAGGTTGAACAAATTTGCAAATGTATGCATTTCATCCCTGTAAAACTAGTATGTACACTATCAATGAAAGGTAGACAAAAAGGAATGTTACATGGATTACCATTCCTACAGGTGGCAGTTACTTACAATACAAAAGTCGTAATGCACAAAAATTTTCAGGAGAAATGTATCATAAACAAATGACACATTACAATGAGGATCCTGCCATGTAGCCTAATGCTGCCACTTCACCCTTCCCACTGCACAAATAATGATAGTATTTTATGTTTCTGAAGTTATTATTGTGTATAACGGCATAAAACTGATTGGATGTGCAGTACCTCAGAATAATCAAAGAAGAGATAGCATAATATAAAGAGGTATAATGTATTTTCATTGAATTTGGAATGCTTTAACTCATGAAATATTTCACTGTTGACAATGTTCAGTACTTGTATACTTAAGTAAGCAGTACAGCAGAAGTTATTCATGAAAGCAGACAAAAATGTGAATTATTTGTATACAATGCCTTATGATATCAGTGAATAGGAATCAGTGAGCACTCAGGCATGACTTTAAGTAGCAATAATATGAGTAATTTTTCTAAAAGATAATAAAAAATATTTTAATATGAGAGAATGTCAGATGAACAGTGACAACGGAACAGTCACCACTAAGCATAGTCCACAAATATCACTGCATGCATCAATTATACACTGTGTTTTTTACAGTAAAGTAAACATTAACATGCATGTCATGGTCCATAGTTCTGGACTAGAAACCACCTGTTTACCTGCAAAGCCACATGCTGTGCATGAGCCTGCTGCATGGGGTCCCTTACTACTGCTGCTGGCTGGTCATTATTAGTCAAAGTGGGACTAGAACTGGGAGCTGCAGTGACAGTATCGGTCACTTCACACCAGAATGGCACATTATCATGTTGTGTGCAGATTGCAGCATGCCGTAATACTGAAGTGCACCCCAGACTCATCCAGGCACCTAAAATGTCTCTTCAAGAGGCCACCAAAGACCCTCTCTATAACAGTATGGGTCTGGGTCAGGAATATGTTATATATATCCCCTCTGCAGCTCCACTAGGATTTCTCACTGGTGGCATGAGCCATTTATCCAGTGGATATCCAGCACTTCCTGAAAAAAAAAAAAACAAAGAGAATGGTGGCAGACAAAAAATAAAAAAAAGAAATTTAGTATTCAGCAATGCATTTTAACTTAAATACTATATAAAAATATAATTATCCACTTCCCAACAAGATGACCACTGGACATTCTACCATGCAGTAAGAGTTGGTAGAGTGAGCTAGTGTACTAGATATGGGAAATGTGCTCTGCCAGGGTGCTGGGCAAAGATGTTGGTGATGCACCCCTATGCATTGCACACCACTTGGCAATTGGTGGAATGGTACCCCTTCCTATTGTTGCACCACTCCCCCCTTGGACCAGAAGGGGACCTAACTGCAACATGGGTGCAATCCATTGCACCAAGTATCTCAGGGAAATGTGCCAGCCCATAAAAGGCATGCAAAGTCCTGACTTGGTTTTGAGGTAACACCAAAAAAATAGATATACTGATCCACACATGCCAGGAGTACATCCAGGAACTGCTGCAATATCCAAAAGACAGACGCCTGTGAGATTTCCAAAGTGGCTCCAGTCTGTCTCTAGACATTCCCCGTAGTAAGTATAGTGAAGTTTATACATACCTTGGTGTCCCCAGGGATAGGAAGTCCACGCATTTTTCCAGTGTCCCCATGGGGATCAAACATACTCACTAAGACCATTAAAATGTCCCTGTCCACTCCTAACCTATCAAGGATTTCCTTATTATTAAAGTTATAATGAGTAATCCTTTGCTTATATTTTCACTTTCTTGGCTGGCGACAAACCCCTGGGCTTCAGCAGTTTTGGCCTAGCCAAGACAAGCAACTCAGACCTGGAAATAGCAAAGCTAGCAGCAAGTGAAAGTATTTCTGCTGAATGAAACTCTGATAAATTTAGAGAGGCTTCATTGTATATGGAGCACCTGCAACCAGCATGGAAAAGAGGGTGAAATTTGACTATGAATCACAAATGGAGTAAAACATATTTCGTTAGCATACAAAGACTCCCATCATTTCCATCTCATTATTTGCACATTTGCAAAAGCATATTCAAGGTTATCATCCATTGGTGTAAATGGCCTCAGTGAATCACAGCTCAGCTGCCTCATCCACAAACATAGCGAACAGCCTCAGCACATTAGCATAACTGACTATGAATACCGACCTTTATTCTTTTAGAGTGTAAAAGAACAAAGCAATTCTGAGTAGGAAACAAAGAACCTTAGGAAGCAAAGGTGTTGCATTGTATAATGTTAGAATTAGTATTCTATGGATTTTATTGGAAAATAAATAAGAAAGTTGTACACAGAATCAGTGCATGTATTTGGAAAATGTGGTTAGCCAGATGTAATGAGTTATTATATAACAAAAAAAATGGGATACATATGAAATTAAAATATAAACTGAAGGGCTGGAGTGATAAAGTATGTGCATGAAAAGTTTGTTGAGATTGTAAAAAAAATGGACTTGAAGAACATTTTTATTTCATTTTATGCTAATGCACTGATAATTGAAATAAGAAAGTCTGAGTCTGTATATTGATGAATAATTAATTAATTAATGTATTTATTTACAATTTTAATAAAGCCACCCCACTCTTTATTATATGTACTATAGGATCATTTATATTCACTTACTGTGGCAGATGGGACCTCAGATAATAGGCTGGAAACTAATAAATGACTATTATAAAATGTTTGTTCCAAAGTCTAGATGTTATTTCATTTATTTATCAGTGTCATCAAGAATGTTTCAGCCTTCTTGCACACGTCATTAAATATTTATGACAATGTGGTACAGAGGAATTAAGTCCTGCCAATTTGTAAAGGAAAGGTTGATAGCTTTTTTTCAGCATGGTGTCAATATCCCCTTTCAAGAAGCTTCACCTTCTGCATTTCTTAAACTAATATAACCTCAGCCTCAGGATAAGGGATTAAAAAAAAAAAAAAAGGCTGATCGTGATCACCCATTTTTGACTGTCCCACTTTCACCAAAAAAAAAAAAATAGGTCACATCACGATCATTTCCATTCACAAGGATCTGAGTCAGAATCAGAATCATCAAATCCTACAAGTGGCCACTGTGATGAGCTGTGACTGTGTGTGTTTGTGTGTGTGTGTGTGTGTGTGTGTGTGTGTGTGTGTGTGTGTGTGTGTGTGTGTGTGTGTGTGTGTGTGTTTTAATCATAGCAGGAAAACTTACCAGAAAGGTATGATGTGAAACAATTGCTGCAAAGTGACTTTCTCTGCACCTCTTCATAGGAAGTCACTCCTACTTACAGCTGAGAGTGGTGTGCTAGAAATCACACCAATCATCATGTGGCAGTGTACAACTTTGCATTGCATTGTTCCTCCTATCAAAAACTGTATAAGCTGAAAATATGGTACAAGCTGTAAAGAAAGAAATGACTGTAACATCAGGTAATCCATCAGCTGCTCAGAGAACACATTTCGAGTTTTTCATTTTCACTAGAAGCCCTGGAGTTAAGCAAACCCCATTGCAAAATTTGTGCCATGCATTATTTTCTTTTCTGTTTTGGTTCTGTTAATTTCCATTATATGACATTTTTGTCTCAGCTTATACAAACGCGATATGTGATTTCAGAACCATTAATCAGACTAAAGTAATTATTATTTCAAATGTCGCATACTGATTAACATTCCGTGCACATTTGAACTGTAAGATATAAGGCAAAGATATAGTCCTGAAAATTTTGTTTATAAAACAGCCACAAAATATGAGCAGATTACCAGAAATTAGTTTTCCACTACAATACTATGATCAGAAGTCAAAAATACATTTGTTGGATAAACTTGCACTATTTATTCTTTTCATTGTAGAGTATGCAGTACTAATACAATCTAGCAATAAGCTGATCATAAGCGTAAACCCCAGACATGTTCAGTGCCAGTGTAGTCAATGGTCTGAAACAGAAATTGAAGAAATCCATTATCAGGGGAAAGGGGATGTGCAGGTAACAAACTTCCCGCAGAGGAGAAAGACTAGCACACTTAGGAAAATCACTTGTAATGTCATATCAGTCTCCAGAGAAACTTGTGTGCATCATTTGTATGTTTGACTTTGCAGACTCAAAGTAATCGTTCACCAAGATAAAAAAATACACTTCTATTAAGCCGCTCTTCCCTGAGGACCTACTTTTCCCATTAGGCAGTGCTGATATAAGGGCTATAGACTGACTACTGATAAATTTAGCTATCAGTGTCTGTTTCCAGCAGTTCATCTTCTGTTTTGTCTGCTCCTTCGTTTTCAATATCTTGAGAGAATATTGCCTGATCAGTATCCAGAAAAATTTCATCCTCTTTAGTATCCTGAGAGAATTCGGCCTTCTTGGTATCTGGAGAAACGTCTTCCCTGTTGATATCATCAGTGACTCTATTGTCAGCATCCCAGGTAGCCTGGTCCTTGTAGACAGCTTCAGACATGACATCTTTATCTTTGTCTGTGCTGTTCTGCAAGCAATATAAAATGGGAAATAACTGTTAGAAGATCACCGAGGCTATCAGTAACAGTATTGCATCATTGCTGAAACACTTAACAGTGGGTATGAGCTAAGCAATTTAATAAGTACGTACTGCTATTATCAGCCAAGTTCAACAACTACAAACATTACCTGAAAGCATTCTAAAAGCTGAATGATCTCGTCTGGCGTGGTATCAAAGGCATTATACAACTATCTTTAGGAAGACTAGAAGAATTCATTCAGACTCATGTCTCACTACCACTGTCAAACTGCAGGGCTTAGAAAGTTCATATCCTTTTATTGGTGTTCCTTAACAAATGGGTCTGCTCCACTCAATTTCAGCGGTGTGAACCCCAAAAGGAAGAGGTAGACAATACCTGGGTAGGATTACACTAATTTAAGATAAAATGGGAATAGCCAATCACTTTCAATTGAATTTTTTTTTTTTTTGGTATCAGCATGCATTGAATTCAGAGATCACAGATCTGCAAAATAAGAAAGTTCCTCCTTCTCCCCAAGGTTGCATAGTCTCAGAGTTAGTAAACATATTGATATGTAGATGTAGGTGGCATAACTCTCCTTGGGGGGGGGGGTGTAGAGTGGCTTGCCTGCCCTGCAAAAACATTTTTTTCTTTTATTTATGTTAAAGTCAACTTTGTACATTGTCTGCTTAACAGATTTATTGTTTTACAGCATGATGCTTCCTAGTTTGCATTTATGTTATAGATTCAAATGGCCATTAAATATTTTTCATAATGTTGCCTAACACAACCAGTGCCACAAAACCATAAAGGTATTACTTACCTTTTAAGAAAATACTTTGATTTTTTTTTCACTTTTTATATTATATTTGACTGAAGAAGGAGACAATAAGCTTACGTAGTCTAACCTTTAATAGCAGTTATTCTATCTCCCATTGACCCCTCTTTCCCTCAAATAATTTCTACGCCTTCCCCATGCCCTTTTGAAAGTTTCTGTGAATTATCTTTCCATCACTCCTGGTGAAGTATACATATACATATATATAGCCTTCTTTGCAAAGGAGTACTTCTACAGAGACAGAGAATAGTCGGTCCCCCAGAATGTGGTTGCTTATGCCCCTGTTCTCATTATCCTTGTACAGACGGACCCCTTACAATTTCACAGACTTGATTTGATCTGATGCACCCATATATGTAGTGCCCTTACTGTTTCTATTGAGAAGAGGTCTAGTGTCTTTAGCCTGTGGTAATATATCTTTCTCTTCTTCAAGCACCCTTCTAGTGGCTTTGCTTTGGACTCTTTGCAGCAGCCTAATGTCCATTTCCATATATGGCCTCCAAACTCACACTGCACACAGGATGTGGCCTCTCCAAGGCCCAGTGTAATGGAAGCATTACCATGCTGCCTCTGCAGTCTGTTGTCTGGGGATACATTCCAAAATTCTGTTTTCTACTACCACTGCCCTTTCACTCAACCCCTTGTCATTCAGTCCATGTTTACACAACACCTCCAGATCCTTTTCCAAGTCTGTGCCATCAATTCCTTGCTTCTATCTTGTACTTTATAATAAGAATGCAGTGATAAAAGCCTAGTACTTTGCATTTGTCTGAAGTGAACCTCATATGTAAGCTATTTTCACGATCGGCCAGCCTTCCCAAATTCTTCCTGAGATTCTTCTCCATTCTACACTGCTGCACATGTCTAAGTATAGTTGGCGTAGAGGATGAGCCTTCTGTCTGTTCCATCAGATATGTCTGAGCAGAACACATTGATGCAAGGTGCATCTGGTATCACCCAGTGCAGTTTTGTACTCCACTCTTCACTTTCTTTATCCTTGACCTCATCCCTCTCACCACAGCCTGCCTGCTACCATTCAGTCATATAGTATTCCATTTCCAAAGTCTTGGTCTCACCTCCACCCTTCAATTTCCCTAACACCTGCCTGTCTGAAACTTCATCAGAGGCCTTAGTCAAGTCCAGGTAGCCTTTGCTGGGATTCCCTCACAAGTTCTCCTATACGCCAGTCATAAAACTGGTTGACTTTCGAATAGCAGGTTCTTCTAACAATTAATCTGCTGTTCTGGACATATGAAAGCAACCAACTTTTCCCCTCAGGGTTTTCTGCATGACTTTCCTTTCCACTGCTATCAAACCAGCATGTCTGTTGTTCCACAGATTTTTTTTCTGCTTCCCCTCATGCACTTCTATACTGTTCAACAATATGTTGCTCTGAATATCTCTGTTAGAGAATCTATCAGCACAATTATGACATACCCAAGGACCCTGAGGCAACTCATCTATCCCATGTGCCATACCCTCCATTATTCTTCTCTGTGTTAGTGTTCATCCACTGCTCTCTCCTACCTTCCTCTCTCCCCTTTCCTCCTTGAAGACAACAGTGAAATGTTTATTAACTGTAAACCTATGGACAATGGGAGTCAGTCATCCAGTCTTTCTTTAGGGAATGACATACTGTAATGAGAAATCTCATGTGGACATGGAGAGAAAATACAAACTCTTCCTGGAAAAAATCCAGGGACCTTGATAGAACCTTGGTCCCTGAAAATGATAAGCAGTAGCCCCATCTATGAGTTTAAGGACATCAATAACACCCTGCCATAGTCTGGGAGTTTCTTTAACTGCTGGAGGTATGGCCCTAGTCTCAGATATGAATAAATATTTCTACACTGTTTTTTTTGGGGGGGGGGCACAGAGCACATCAATTGCCTAAGATGGTAGTATTGTGAGTTATAAAAGCAAAATAATGCATTTTTTCATAAGTCCTTTTAAGTGAATGTCTGTTTTACTGAACTGTCTCTTTGGAAAGCTGAATGACAATACAGTTGTATGAAGTCCATTTTACTAAATGGCTTCTTTCCTGAATAGTAAAATAATAAGTGATTTTCAGCATTTAGAATTTAGGATGGTCTCATTCTTTTTGAGTGGTGGTATTATTATTATAATATAGCTTTATTTAGTTAGCCATTCTGCAGTTATGTTTTTATTTATTTATTAATTCATTCATTCATTCATTCATTTATTTATTTATTACATTATCAGCAATGTACAGGAACTAGGCATACAGAATAATAACAGTTTTACTTATTTAAAGATATAACCATAGTGATTGTTTCAGTAATGTAAGATCATTCTATTTGCCCCTACACTCATCTGTGTATGTATTTGCCCCCCTCTTCACCTATCTGTGTATGCATTTGCTTCCTCTATACCCATCTGTATATGTACTTACCCCCTCTACACCCACCTGTGGAGTTAATATTTCTAAATTAATATTCTCAGTACTAGCAGCATCCATTCTATTTTCAACTTAAAATGAGAAGAGGTCTGGATTTCCATTTCTGTACATATATTCTTTTTGTAGCCAGTGTTGTTATCATCAAACATTAAAACTTAAAAGTATTTCTTATATGGCACATTACATTTTAAAAAATGCTTTTATGTCCCTCTCTGTTTATTTAGCTATTTTCTGACTCTAGTCTAGACCATAACCTAGGACCATGCATGCCAACGTGTATGCCAGCCTATACAGTCACCAACTAGGAGATAATCTATAGCTTGTGCAATATAATCTTAAGGGGAAATAATATAATCCATTGATAATTTTTAATTGGATGATCTGTCTCTCATTTACTTAATACAGATCCATGTTATCTCCTAGTGATTGTTGATCAGATACATTTTAATTCCCTTTTTTACTTCTTAGTTCTGAATTCATTGTCCACTTTATTTTGTGCCATTTGGGGCCAACAGCATCAAAGCAGAGGAAAAACATCTTAGCCAATTCATTAAGAACTTAGTCAAGATATCTGAAAGTAGTTACACAGACTTCTTAGTTCATTCACTTAGTTTAACTGCTTTAGTGCTTATTTGATTACGGGCATTCATCACACATCTCAGATTTAGCTAGCAATAAATCCTGCCTAAATTTATAAAAACTCTTTCTTTCTCTCTCTCTCTCTCTCTTTCTTAAACTAAATAAACAGGTACAGCTTAGTTTACTTAACTCATTTTGTGAAAACCAGTGTCGTATAAGTAAAGTAGTATACTATTTACAATAAGTACTAGTGAATATTTATTTGATGAAAATACTTAATGATTTTTTGACAAATAATAGAGAGACATCGAGCCTTATCCTATCTGATGTTATTTATATGTTTATATGTTTATATAAGGGGTTCTTAACAAACAGTACAGAAAAGTTGTCAATAAGTATAGCAAGTATACAGAAACTGACTGCAATCAATTAATATTTTAAACTAACATATCAAAGATGTCCAGAAGCCTTAGGCCACATTATTTTTTTTGCTTTAAATTCTAAAGTCATAAAAATGTTGATGTATTATTATTCCAGACTTAGCAAATAAAGCTAATATCTATCTCTTTAACCACTTCTCAGATAACAGAAGCAATAAAAACTGAAAAAAAATACACTGCATATGATATGAATATTACCTGTACAAACTGAATTCTACTCAAAGGAAGAACATATATTCTCTAATTAAATATGTGTTGTTTGATATATTCTAATGTTACTTTACAAGTTGTTGTGTCTTTCGGCATTTCCCGGTTAGGGGTCGCCACAGTGGAACTCTGGTCCGCTAATGATTGGCAGTAGATTTTTATGTGCCGAGTTGCCAGCCCTGACGCACAACCTTCAACGAAGGTACGCCCATTCACGCATGTCTCCACACAGAAGATGCTTTAGCTGAGAATCGAACAGGACAATGTCTTACTGTGAGGCAACAATGCTACCGCAGCACCACCACCAAGTAATTCTTCTAATTTAATGCATTTTAGTTATTGTGGTTATAATTAAAAAAATAAAAATGTTTACACAATATATTATATGCACATTCCTATTAGTTTTTGCTTTCAGGCAAAGAATCTGGGATGATATATAAATATAACATATAAAGCTATGTTAAACTCAGAGCTGTTGGACATGCTACACCTAAAGAAATCCCAATCCCTCTGAGCTACATGCTCTAGGGACCTAAACTTTGTCACCACAATAAACAGGACATGCTGGTGGGATAGAGTCCTGTCCCAGAGACTTCCATACTCTGGAACAAGCTACCCATCTATATCAAGCAAAGTTCTTCATTAGCACTCTTCAAGAAAAATCTTGATGAGTGGATGGGAAATAGGAAATGCACCCCGGGGATCACTTCTGTGGCTCTGCTCGACAGTGGCACAGAAAAATAACTTTCTTGGGTGGAGTAAGCCAGGGAACCTTGTTGGCTAGGCTTATTTAGACCCTTGGGCCGATAGCCTAGTATCTACCTATGAACCTATGAACCTATCAGCTGTTTAGTTTATTGACAATTTTGTTCTTTACATTTTTTGTTACATTTATTGTGCTCCCTAAGGATGTTTTCCTAGGAATCAATGCATAGGCAAAGGGTTCACTGGGCTGTTGGACCTCCTTTTAATCCACTGAATCATCTGCAAGACCTGATGTATACCCCCCATTAAGTTAAAAAGCACCTTTATCGAATTATCACTTGTGACATAGGCCAACTTACATTTAAATAAAAATAAACTATATTAAAAAGTTCACATTTACAAACATTATACATCACATATAGTCCTGTATACTGTATAATCAATCCAACATTAAATAAATTAAAAAAAACATTTTTATTGAATTATCATTTGTGACATAGACAAACTTACATTACATATAAAAGTGATCAATGCCCTTTCATTGACACATAATCAAAATACCAAAACCTCGAATGACCACATAAGCGAATTTTCTCCCCTGGGGAAAAAAAATCGCTTTGCCAGTACAAAAAAAAAAATTGCAGACCCTAGCCCCCACAACCCCTGATGTGGGAGGCTGTGCCCCCAACACACTCCTAACTAATAATACCAACTCCGAGATCACACTACAGTGGAGGAAAGGGAAAATCCCCTGTGACGGTGAAGCAGTTTTTTTCCCCTGGGAAAAATTCAGTTAAGTGGCCATTCAGGGTTTTGGTATTTCGATTATTATGTGTTGATGAAAGGGTGTTTGATGAGCAGCCCTTTTGACAATGTAAAATAGACTCTTCCCTACTACACTATGATAACCCCAAACATCCCCAGAGATAGTTGTTCATAGGTTCATAGGTAGGTACTGGGCTATCTGCCCGAAGGCATATATTAGCCCAGCCATGTTGTGCGGTATTCACCACCCTTTTGGTTAGTTCCCTAGGCCCTTGATCTAGCAGCTAATACCCTTGGCCCCTATCTAGTAGAGCTGTTGGTATGATCACTGGTGTGAACTTTCTGTTACCCATCCACTGTCTTCATATGCCCTATATAACTGCATAAGGTCTCCTCTTAAATATGTACATGAGACACTGTAAAAGTCCAGATATTTTAGTCTTTCATAATAACTTAAGTTTTCAGATCTATGGATGCCCTTCTTATATTTCTGCTATACTCATTCCCAGTTTACTCACTTTCCATATTATTATCCCATACTAACATTTGGGTTTAATATAACTAACAAACAAGGACGTCATCATTTCTGATGTCCTATACTTTATAAATCTTTTTATACAGCCTATCATTCTGTAAATATTATGACCCAATTGGCTGATATGATTGATAGCCACCAGAATTAAACTTAACAAGGCCTCACTAGATTTAGGCAATTCAGATCATGTATCCCGGCTCAGAAAAATAATTTTCTTAGTTACACTCATTTTCTCTCCCAGTATTCCTGATATTCCTGATAAAGCACTCTGTAGGACATTTTTAAAGTGTGCCAACTGATTACACTCTGAAACCATAGGCTCCAAGGTACCACTTTCTTTTCCATTATGCCTCCAACAGTTGCCATCTACCTGAGTAAAAATTCTTTGCATTCTGCTTGGGGTATAAAAGTACCTAAGCAAACACTTGTAGAATTTTTTGCATGTTTGGGAGCCATACATATGTCCTCCCATTGTTTCTTTGCGAATTGCTTATCTAATCTTTCTTCCCAATCTATTCTTATCTCTTCTGATTGATTCCTATAGTTATCATGAAAAATGTTATATGTCTTCCTAATTATCCATTTTTAACATCAGCTTTTGTTCTAGATTCAGCTAAAAACTCAACCAGTGCAGGTTATTCACTTAGGAGTTACCTTTCCCTTTCTCTTTGTTTACACCCTGATATCAATCCCTGATAGGGAAGATAATCTCTAGCCTGCAATCCAAATGTCTTCTTGGCCTCTCCCCCATTGTATTAGATGTCCTTCTCTAATTATCTGTCCCTTTGCCAGCTCCCCTCAGTAAATTCCAGACCCCTCTTGCCTATTTTCTGTACCCCTCATTACAATTATTCTTATTGGCAAGAATCTCCTTTCTCCATTCCCGGGTTGGCTTAGTTCTTAGTGTGCTCTCTGCTGTTTATGAATATAATATTATGCATGACTGTTATTATTTTCCTTAAGGATCTGCATTCAGAATCCAGCTCTTTCCTTATTTCTTGAATTCCCCTCATGCTTCATCATCATTCCTTTCCATTTTGAATTGTAGCGTTCTGCTTGTGTTATATATAAGGGCATTAACTGTGTAGCTCTAAAATATCCATTCAAATAAGATAATCACAAACCTCCTTGTTCTGTTGGAAAGATCAGCTTATCCTACTTGACTCTTGCCTTTTACTCCTCCCAGATAAAATTCTTTAACTCTTTATTAATTACTGTCCCCAACTTCTTCTCTGGTTGATAAAAATATACCTGACCTGTGTATAAAACTAAAGGGACTGAAAACATTGGTACTGTTTGTATCTTTTGATCTGTATCTAGAGGCAAGTGCTTCCCTTTTCTCAGTTTTTGTATTATCTTTTGTTTAGTCTCTTCCACATATCCTAAGTGACATAACAGTGTCCTTTTTAACCCATACTCCTAAATACTTCATTTTATTATATCCCCATAAATATGGATATTGTCAAACCAATTCATGTGTGGGTACATAGTTTATAACTATAGCCTTTGTTTTATCTTCATTAATTTTATATCCCGAAAAAAAAAAACAGGACTGGCTCAGAATATTCCACAACACTAAGGTGTCCTTTTCTGGTACTATCAGGTGCAAAATAATATTATTTGCAAATAAAGCCAACATTTCTTAATTCCATACCAATTATATCCTTGAATTTGTGAGTCCCTTATTTTCTTTGCCAATGGTTCTAAATATAACACAAATAACAAAGGTGAAAAAGGTCAGCCCTGTCTGGTTCCCCTGTTTAGACACAACTTATCAGAGAGGAACCCTTCTACTTTGATTTTTTGCCTCCAATCCTTCATATAACCCCCTAATTAACCTTATTATTGTCTCAAGAAATACAAATGTTTCCAGTATCCTACTCAGAAAATTCCAGCTTACTCTTTCAAAATTTTCCTCTGCATCAAGACCCACCAACAACAGTAGCATTTTCTCACAGTTCACTTCCCTTTAGATCATTAATGTTCTATTAATGTTGTGAAATGTTTGCCTCCCCTCTGCAAAACCACACTGACCCACATATATCAATGTTGGCAACATTTTGCCATTCTTTTATAAATTATAGACATAAACACTTTGTAATAATGATTAAACTTGATATGGGCCTATCTTAAGCTGGATTTGATGGAACCAAACAGAAAAGCACGTAGAAGGCACAAACCACACAGGAACAAGATGGATCCAGGAACAGAAAACAGCAACACTGTAGTGAATATCCAAAGAATCGCTGTTCTTATGGACAAATAAATTCTTTGGATATTCACCACACAAGAACAGAGAATCTCTGTTCTTGTGGACACATAAATTCTTTGGATATTCACTACAGTGTTGCTGTTTTCTGTTCCTGGATCCATTCTGTACCTGTGTGGTTAGGTATTACAGCTGCACAACTTTTTCCAGGATGTTGGTGCTTCGCCTGCTTTCGAAATACTGTTAAACAAAACCTTCCTGATATTTTTCACTTTCTTCCCTCCTAGCTTCCAAACTTCCACCAGAATACCATCTATTCCTGGGGACTTTTCTGCTGATTGGTTATACATCACCTTTTTTATTTCATCTCCTCCTATCTTAACTGTTAATTCTTGAGCTCTATCTGCCTTTAACCTTGGCATATTTAAGTCATCCATAAATATTCCCATTTGCGTTTTTCCTTGATTCCCCCATTTCTCTGTGTTATACAAATGTTCATAACATTTCCAAAATATCTCTAATACCTCTGCAGACTCTGGTTATTTTTCTTTTTATTGGCTCCCTAAGTTTGGCAACAACTCTTCCTACTTTCTGCTGCCTAAGTCATGGTGTCAAAAGTTATTGTGCTCTGGAGTTATTATCAAAAAATAGTGGCTTAATAGCAGTCTTTCTAAACTCAGGCATATTATCCAGGTACTCCCTTATTTTCTCTTTAGCACTGTAATTGCGCCTCTTTTTATTCTGTGAGATTCTCCTTATTCTGTGATACTTTCACTTTTGTCAGCCCTGTAAATAATTATTGTTACTTTTTAAACTCCACTTTCATTTTATCCCACTCACTAGATATAACTTCTGGAATATTTGCTATATTCCCTGACAACTCCTGAATAATTCCCACTACCCATTCTGCAAATTCCTCTCTTTCTATCCGATAGGTGGGTAAGTGCCAGTTATCTCTAGTTCATTGCTCTGCATTTTTATCTCATTAATTATTGGCACATGATCTGAAATAGTTATTGGATGTGTGTCAAAATTCTTAATTAAATGCATATGCTCCTGTGAAATATAGTCTAGTCTACCCAGTTATTGTACCATGCAAAATAATATGTAAATTCTCTCTGAGTTCCTGCTACTGAAGTTATATCCCACATATCAAATATTTTGATCAATTTCTACAGAAGTCTATCCTCTTTTGTTACATTTTCACCTTTAGACCCCCCAGGTACATCCTCATTTTTATGAACCTAAATAAAATTCCAGTCCCGAACTATAAGTATTATTCCCTGCTGAATGCTAATTATTTCTCCCAATTTTTTTAAGCTCCATAATAGCAGTTTTATGTGGAATATAAATACATGCCAACAAAATCATCATCCCTTCCCAGTAGCCCCTTACTTCCACAAACCTGCCATTATTAAAATTTTTACCCTCTTCAATCACCATTAGAGCTCCTATGGCAATTAATATACGTACTCCTCTTTTCCTTTATCCCTGATATTCTGCTGAATATCCAACCTAAAATCCTTTTTTTATCAAATTCACATGCTGACTTCATTCCAAATGTGTCTCCTGTAGCATTACTATTTGCACTCTGCATTTCTTAATATAGTTAAATATTCTTTCCTTTTTCACAGACACTCTGCTGTCTCCAACTTTTAATACTTTGCCCTTTTGCCACAGTTTTGTCAGGATCATCTCTTTCAGTTAGTAGATTTGCATCTGCATTAATACAGATCTTGGCTGCTTTCTCATGGCCAGGTTTGGAGCACCTACACACAGGGTGACCTTTCACTTTTAGCTGTTCCTGCTATGGAATACCAGTCCAGTTGTTATCTGTGCCTTTATAAAATTAATACATATTCTGTTATTTCCAGTTTCTCTGGTACAGCAGAAAATCTCAGATTGTCTCTCTGTTCTCTATTCTCTAATTATATCATTTTTTTTAACATCTCTTCATGTGCAGTCTCATACTCAGCTTTTTCTTCATTTCAACCTCATATTTTTGCAGTTTTATCAGCTCATCTGAATATCTTTTTAAAGCTTCTTCCATTTTTCCAGTCTTTTGTTATTTGCATCAATATACTCCTTCAGTATTTTATTTATTTTAATCGGTTCCGAGCACATTTGAGTTATTTTGTCCTCTATGTTACTAGAAGCCTTTCCAAAGATGGAGCTTGAACTATTTTTTGCTGAACAGCTGCATGATTCTTTCTGGTAAGTGTTTTCTCTTTACCTTTTCTAATTGATTTTCCTTAAAGTTCTCTTAGTTTCTTCTTTCCTGGTATCAAAGCAGGGTACTTGCTAGCCACTAACAGAATTTATTAAAAATGACAAGAGTTCATGGCCTTTGTCTATCAGCTTCTTTTTTCATGCTGGTAGAGCTGAGGTTAAGCTATTGATCAGTGTTCAGCCATCATGGAAAGCCCTTTTAAGTTACATTGTTATTATTATTATTATTATTATTATTATTATTATTATTATTATTATTATTATTATTATTATTATTATTACTTGATCTCCTAATAGAGTTGATCATTATGTCTTATGTTTGTTATTTATTTATTTTTTTAATTAAGGGATCACTATTACAACATGGAAACCAACCAAATCAGATTATCTGTCTGTGTATTTTAACATTTGGCATCCTTATTTCATTATAATGCTTTCAAATAATCACATTTCAAATATATAAATTGCATTTAAGCCATACAAGAATGACAATCTTAAATCCACTGGAAATAGATCCAAAAATTTATGAACTATAGCCCTTGAAAATAAATGTACATGCAAACCTATAATTGTCCTTGTATTCCAAAAGCTGATGAAGAAAAAAGGTTATCCTTATTCATACCATTAACCTCAGTTCTTACCCTTCATATCAAAGAACACATTGTAGTATAGACTAATTTAGTTTCATCAGCATATTGTATTAACTCCGAATGCAGTTAGACAAAAGTGCTGATAGGCCTGTTTTACCTGAAAGTAACCCTTTCACTTTGAGATCACTATAAAGCATGGACTGCATTTTTCTTCTCCAAGCTGTACAAGTCTAGAGTTAATTAAATTAACTATTTGGAGTTTGTGGAGGAGGCTTTTCTTCCAGAGAAAAGTATATATTGCTGGATTTTCCCTGAAAGCTGTTAGTTTTAGGCAATGTCATCTTAAAGAAACTGCATTTTTTTCCATACAGGATTCCATGGTTTATGACCATTTAGAAGACATATTAAAAAATTGCCCTAGATCCAGTCAACACTAATAAAATATGCCCACATTTTGCATAAATAGAGAGAAAAAGATAAAAGGCAAAAAAACAGAATGTAAGGAACACCTGAGACTTTCCAGCAACAACAGGAAGCCATTTTATCCTCTGTAGCCAAGCAAGTAAATAGTTAAAATAGACCATATTATCTGAATCATACAGCTCTGTCCTCTGCAGGTGAACACACACATACGTTAACAATCAGTTAAAAACAGTGGGGGTGGGGTCAGGGAAGGGCAGTGCAACCATCTTATTAAAGCACAAGTTCCCGCAGAAGCATCCCACGGTCAGCAGTGTAAGTGAGATCAGAGAGAGACATCTACAATGAATACACTAACATCTTTATACACAGCCTTCTAAGGCAGTGGTTCCCAAACTTTTATGGGCAGAGACCCACTTTCAAAAATGGTAATTTTGTGTGACCCACTACTTGCTCCTTGCTACCATGCAGCTTCCTGTCGGTCTAGTCAGAGAAGAAATAGACATGCACTCTAATCTACTGCGTCCTTGCCATTGTCAAGGTTGTCTCGTAAGTTGGAGCTAACTGCTTATAATATTATTCTTTAATTTTATAACTTATAATAATGAGATAAAAAACAACAAATAAATACATTATAATAAAAGAACATAAAACTGTCCCTTTACGGAATGACAGCTTTCCCCGGAAAAGTGCAAGTGCACCCAGAACAAGCTCACTTAAAGTAAATAAGCCCATTACACCAATCCCCAAAAGTGAATAAACACATTAGTGCTCATGACAAACACCAAGGACAGATCAACATTTAACATCTTAAGCTGCATGAGGGAACCAAGTGGTTCTCTTACATTCTGTCCCAGAGGGCATTAATAAACAATTAGGGAACAATTTCCATTATTCATCTGTGAAACCTTTTGGCCATGGCTTACAGATCACATTCCACTGCTTGTTGACACTCAAAAATACTAAGGACTCTTCTACAATCACAGCATCAGCCAAGTTTTAATGTTTATATAGAATTCTTCTGTTATTAGTTCCCAAATAGCATTCATTTCAGAGCACGGGTTAACATTTCCATTAACTGGACTTCTGCAGTAGTATTCACACGCACACACACACACACACACACACACACACACACACACACACACACACACACACACACACACGCACACACACACATACATACATACATACACCTACCCATAGCTCTCAGCTAAAAAGGGACAAATCCCAAAATAATCAGGAAAAAAATCCAGAAATAATCATGAACACTTTTCATATATTAGCATAATTAACATGAGGCATTGACAAAATAACAGAACGAGTGACTATACAATTTTCTAAAGCAAAAGAAGTCTGTAACTCTAATTATTGTCATTATTTATTAAGTGTAATTCATCATCTTTTCTCCAAAAGTCACCACTTTCAGGTGGGATTAAAAGGGACAGAACTAAAATTTCAGTCAAAATCAGGGATGTCCCTGAAAATCAGGGGCAGTTGAAAGGTATCTACATACCTCCCTCTTACACACACACCTACCTACCTCCCTCTTACACACACACCTACCTACTTCCCTCTTACACAAACAGACACACCTACCTCCTTCCCTCTTAAATACACATGCACACAAGCACACACACACACACACACACACACACACACACACACACACACACACACACACACACACACACACACACACACCTACCTCCCTCTTACACACACACACACACACACACACACATACACACACCTACCTATCTCCCTGCTACACACACACACAACACCAAACTCTTAGCACAAAAAATCTGAGCAAACCCAAAAATAATGGTGGGACAAACTTTAAATATTGCTCTCACAAGCTTATAAAGTTGCTAGAATAAAAGGTACTGTGTTATTGTTAATTTTCAGATGGATATGAAGTTTGAAACTCAAATGCTTTTCTTATTTTGTGAATTCTGTCCTCACTGATTTGCCACAATAAACCCAAATAAACACAAATTTTATGAGGAAAAGACTGAAAATATGAGTCAAAAATCTGGACAGTTGAGAGACACCTCCTCCCTCTTTTATGTATACACACGCACACATCCCTACCTACCTACTTCTTACACCCATATCCACCTACCTACCTACTTCTTTCATATACACACACATCTATCTACCTACCACTTAAAAACACACACACACACACACACACACACACACACACACACACACACACACACACACACACACACACACACACACACACACACACACACACACACACAAAAACACCTAACTCTCATTTGTCCATTCGTGGTCTGCATTTCAAACATCTTCTAGTATTCAAATTCCACACATGCGGAAGATAAAAAAGTAAACAGCAGGTCGCACAGACGCAGAAGACAAAAGCAGTTCACACACACCTGCCGCATCTGTGTGGCCGGATGCAAAGAGTGTTCTTCTTAAAGAAGAACACCCTTAAAAAAAAAATTTTAATTAAAAAAATAATCTCCCTACCAGTGCCCCCCCCCCCAGCCAGTGGGGGTCCTCTCCCAGCTAAAGTGACCCACCCAAAATCAGCTTGCGACCCAGACTTTGGGAATCTCTATTCTAAGGTTATAATCAGAATTATTTTTTGTCATTTTCTTTGGCCACTTCCCTCTCATGGCAATCAAATTTTATCCTTTGCTGGCTCTTCTTTTCAAGGTATCCCAGAACAACATGACAGTGATGTGAGAGCAGGGGACTGCAGCTATCATCAGTGAGAGAATAAGGAGAGTTTTTTTTCTATATTTCTAACACCTTTCCCTTTTGTTGGAAAATACAGCACAATGCCCACGGTGCTGGACTTAGTGAGAGTGCATGCTTCCACCCCCACAGGTCAGCTAGCTGACATGCATGTACCCTGCTTTGCAGTCTCACACTCTCTAAATCCTTACATAGAGGAGTGCAGTATCTGGTCTTCGTCCAGGTGGAGCTATTATAGTGGGATTCCTTTCTTGGCTATCCTCTGGCACACAATCCGCAAACTGAACCTGGAGTATCTAGGGTATAGTCATCATTCTATACCACAGAGACAGTTTTTAATCAGAAATTTTAATCAGATCAGTATCAGCTTCAAGGGTTGGTCTAACACCATGAAAACAACACATAAGAGTCCAAACCACTTCAACATCTTATTTATAAAAACAGCAAAGCATTCGAGAACTGTCTCTTTTTCACTGTTAAAGATCACAACAAAAAAATCATACGATATTAAACAGACGTAACATGGAAAAATATCCAATCAACATACTACCTAAATAATTAAAGATTTCATTTTTAAAACAGGCTAATACGAACTGCATCATTTAAACCTGGATATTTATCTGCAAGTAAATAGTAAATCTACTTATATTCCAAACATTTTTTAAAATAATATCACCACATCACTTATCTGAAAATATTGCATGCACTGCTCTAAAACTAAACTTATGTATAGTGTCATTTCCCATTACACTTTCAACTAAAACATTAGTACAGGCTTCTCTATGTATATCAGATAAATGGTCTGATATAAGCTCTTTCAATATTCTGTTAGTTTTACAGATGTAGAAGCAACAGCATTGTTTACATACTCCTAAATATACTAGACTTCTGGTTTTGCAAGTAGCAAGACAACTAAATATATACTAATAATCAAACAGAACTGGCTGATCACCAGTCAGGAGCTCACAATGACTGAACAATTTATTGTCAGCAAAAAAATAATAAAAATATACATAAAATGAGTTAAGTGCTTTCATCCTTCCAATAAGGAGTTCATTAGAACTAAAGACTATATTTGCTGACTTCACATTAAATACCATATTACATTAATTGTCCAACCAACGATTACAAATCAATTAATCTCCATGCCACTTAAGACATTTCTTAAAGCAACATTCCACATCTTCAAAACTTGCTGTAAAACATAAGATGCAAACTTAATTTGTGGACCATTTTCCCAGATAAAAATGTATACTTAAAAATATTAAGAGCTAAAAACATCTATTTAATATGGTTTACCATCATAATGCTGGCATGCATATCGACGAAACAACTTCCACGAACTATGAACTGCGACTCCTCAAAACTGTGAACGTCGATATTCCAAATCACAAAATCTCACCCCTTTTTTGACCCATGATAGCACTTGTTTCAGATATGGAGTGCTGGAAATGTTAACATTCGCTGTTTTGTTTGACTTTCTGATGTAACAGTGGTATGGAATTCGCAGAAACAGTTTGACAGTGTGCACGTTCAGGGATGTACCTGCCAACATTATGATGGTAAACCATTTAATATTCCTATAATGTTGTATAAAATCATAAATATTTTTAAAATTCATTGTAGCAATTCAGAGCTTAGTTGCCCTTAATTTTAATATATTATTGAGATAGCATCATTCAAACCTGTTTTTTTTTTTCACTTGCATTCAAGTGTAGCTGCCTGTATTCAACTCCCTGTATTCCAGAGTTTGCTCCCAGGGACAACCTCTAGGGTTTCTAACCACTTGTTCCAAGATGAAAAAACAATATTTCTTGTTTTCTTTGCAAACCATACTGTGCTAAACAGACCACTTGTCTCTTTTTTGTTGACTTTATATCTATGCTCATAAATACTGTTATATAGCAACCACTTGTTTTTTCCTATATAAAATGAAAAATAAAAGTCGAAAAATGATAGGTATACCACCCATGTACTTGTACAGATGAAGCTTTGATTAAATAAAAATGTACATTTGGTACTAGATAATATAATCACATCGCCCTGATAAACAAATCCACATTGCCTACACATACCATATTTTGTGGTACCTTTCCTAGAGACATCCCTAACATTCCAAGCATTAAAACCTCCTCTTTCAATTTTTTCTTTGAGGTTATTATACCTCTTAAAAGTAAATAATGGCTGCACCCCCACCTTTTTGAGTAAATCAGAATCACTTTGAAGAACCTTCCAATTGTCCCTAATAATACGACTTTCATCTAAATCTACTATTTCATTGTCTGACATTATCTCCTTGTCACCACAATGAAGGCCCATGCCTAGGATGGGACAGAATCTATCTTTCCTTCCTCTGTGAATTTCATTATAGAGTTTATCCAACAGCTTGGCAGGGTACCCCCTCTCAAAAAGCATCTGTCTATAAATGCTAATTTATTTTATTTTTATTTACTATTTATTTGCATTTGTTTACCAGGATAGTCCACTGAGCTGTTATGAGCCCATTTTCAGTAGAGGCCTGGGGAGAGAAGCTACACAATAACATGAACATAGAGGTGAATACATACAATATGAATAAATTTCAAGAATACATACAACAAAAGTAACAAAGTTAATTAATTGAATTAATGGTAAAACACAAATTGACAAATAGAGAACAACTAACTTAAAGAGATTAATATTACATAAATGCATCTGGCATTAGAATAGTCAGGCTTTCACCTGACATTATTAGATAGTAGATAAGAATACATCAGTGTCAGCATTAAGCAAAGGCAATTAGGTTTTGAAAGACAGAGACTTGGTGCAAGTGCAATTCCAGATAGAAGATAGGTAGTCTCATAGAAAACTTTTGAAAGAGGCAAGATTCTGAGCAGATCTGATAGTTAATGGTAGGGCATTCCAATTTTTGGCTATAGAGCAAGAGTAAAGAAGCTGGTTGGCTGGCAGGTTCGGTTTTTGTACTAGCAACAGGTGCTGATTCTTGGATCTAAAAGGCCTCCTTGTACGGTAGTAAATAAATATCAAACTGAGAGTAGGACAGTCTGGTGGTTTAAATATTATCTTGTGTGCTATTGTTAATTGCAGGTAGGAGAGGCAGTGTGGTAGTTCTAGTCAGTTCAGAGACTGTAGACCAGTACAGTGATGGGTAGAGTGTTTGGCATTTGTAGTGAACTTGGCGATTTTGTTATAACATGTCTCAAGCTTAGCTTTTAGGGATGATTGGAGGTTAGTAAGTAGAGGAGTACTATATACAAGAGAGGGTAGTATGTAAGTGAAAGCAAGGGCTTGTTTTGTGGTGGGGCTTAGGAAGTGTTTATGCTCATAGAGGATTCCTAGCTTTTAGTGAAGTTTTGCTGATGCTTTGTTGTATGTGCAAGTCAAATTTCAGGTGTTTGTCTATAACTACTCAGTAGTTTTGTGTGGGCAACAACCTCAATTGTTGTGTTACTTTGAGAATGTATAGTGAATTGACCTTTGTTTAAAGGAGTTAACTTCTTATGGGTGAATAGTATGAGCTTGGTTTTGTTTGTGTTAAGGGATAGGTGACTGTTGTACATCCAGGTGTCAATGGAGATAAAAGCCATTTGAGTTATTTGTTGAAGATCAGATATGGAATCAGCAGAGCATGTAATACTTGAGTAGTCTGTGTATTGGATAAGAGATTCCTGACAGAGTGAAGAATGAAAACTATTAATGAAAATGCTGAACAGGAGGGGTCTTAGTAGAGAGCCTTGGGGGAACTCTGGTAGAGGTGTTAAGATATGAAGAGAGGGAGTGTTGCCATTTAACAGCCTGTTGTCTATCTGCTAAGTTACTTGAGAACCAGTTGAGTGAGGAGGGGGAAAAGGCCAATCTTAGAGAATTGTGTTAGAAGCAGAGGGTGAGAGACAGTATCAAATGATTTTGAAAGATCAAGAAATAGGGAGGAGACAATTTTACCAATGTCTTAGGCTCTATTAACTGCATCCATAAAAGATATGAGGGCAGTTACAGTACTATGGTCTGGCCTAAATCCATGTTGTGTAGGAGATAGGATTTGGTTGTGAAGTAGAACGTTTAGAAGCTGAATATCTATATATTTTTCTAAGATCTTGGAGATAGGAGAGAGAATGGTGATAGGGCATAAGTTTGATATATCAGTGTTGTTGCCACCTTTATGAAGAGGAAGAATAAATGCTTTTTCCAGATTTTAGGGATGCAGGATTCTTGGATGGATCTATTAAGATGTATACTTATAGGCTGGGCAATAGCTGCTAGTTTTAGCTATTCCTCGGGTAGGTTGTCAGGAGTGTTAGAGCAAGATTTATGCTTAAGAAGTAGTTTTTTTTTTATTTTAATGGCTGGAATGGGTTGAAAAGAGAAAATGGGTGTAGAGTGGGTAGTGGCCTTGTGAGAATAATGGGAGGGTGTAGTGGAAAGGGAGTAAGAGGACAGTTTTGATGGCATTGTAAGGTTTATGCTGTAGTGTGTTTGGGGAAAATTGGCAGTGATGTGTGCTATAGTGTTGATAAAATGGGAATTAAAGAGAGTGGCTATTTCTTGAGATGTTTTGTCAGGATGCGGACATGGGTTGCTCTTTGTGCCCAGATGTAGCAGTGATGTAATGGAATTCTAGAATTTTTTTTGGGGGGGGGTTAGTTTCTTCTTTAAAATCTTCATCATTGGATATAATCCTTGCTAAATGTACCACCTCTCCTTTTACTAAACATTTTTTTTGTTTGCAAGGATGGTAACTACTAAAATGTAAATAGTTGTTCAAAAAGGTGGGCTTTCTATATATATTAGATTTAAAAGACCCTAAATAAAAATCCTTAGTTAAAACTACATCCAAAAAGTTGATACTAGAAACAGAAAAATCACAAGTAAACTTTAAAACCATGGTTGTGCTATTAACATAATCCATGAAGTTCCTTAATGAACTCTCATCACCTTTCCAAATTAAAACAATGTCATCCAAGAAACAGAGGTAGGTGACTATCTGCTCTTTGTACTGTGACAATAACACATATTTATTTTCCCAGAACCACATAATGATGTCCGCATAAAATCAAACACAGGCAACTCCACTAACCTGTTTAAAATACTGTCCATCAAAAAATATAAAATTATTTAATATAATGTCCATAAAATCACACACCATAATAATTGTCTCATTGCTTAACTTGCTTTGCATACAGAGGACTCCCTGGACCATTCATAACCTGTATCACTAGTTATACAAGACAATAAATCTTTAACATCTATGGTTACTAAAAAACATTCAGTATGAAAATATTCATGCTGAATATTGCCTAAAAAATCCCATGAGTCCCTCAAAATATGTTTGAACTGAGATCTCAAACCCTTAATAGTCCTATCATTAAAAATAGCTAGGGGATGCATTTTAGATCCGCCATTAGAAGCTATCGGTTGGATGTGGGATTGTAAATACTCTTCTAGATTTTTAGAATCCCAATTAAGGGATGGCCCACTTTCAGAAATGCATACAAATCCTTGATAATCATCCCATCCATCAACGACCCATAAAGAAATGCATCAATTTTTCCATGAACTACCTGAATCTTATTTTTACACACCCTAACATATTGTAGCTCATTCTTCAACAATGTGAACATTTTACTGGATTAATCAATAGTGTGCATAATCACAATCCTCCCTCCCTTATCTGGTTTCATAACTTCCTTGTTGTTAACAACTTCTTGCATGTGAACCACCTCATCACTAGATAAATTGCCTTTCCATTTATATTTATTGTGCATATACTATTTATGGACATCTTTTGCACACATCATTTCAAATAAACTTATTGTGGGGTGTAAGGGGAGATTATAAATGCTCTTACGAGCAAACAATGGACCAGCTATGAAAGATGGATCTGCCTCATTGTTAAAATCATAACCTTAAGATTTAGTTTTCTTACATAAAGCTTCAAGTCTAGGAGGATCTCTCCAATGCCCAACCTCTGTGCAGGCACAAAGGCAAATCCTTTACTGAATAAAGAAAAATACCTGTAATCTATCACTAAACTATTATAATTGAAGATTTTAAAACCATGAGATGTCACTACCACATTATCATAATCTCCATCTAGGTTAAAATTTTCATCCAGGGTAAGTGTCTGAGGGATGACTAATACCTTTTCCATCCACGGCCTCTGTCCCCTCCTCCTCCACCTCATTGCAGGGGTCCATGGTTGATCCCCTGATGTAGTAACTGTCTCTGAGGAGCCCATTCTGGCCCTTGGTGCTATTCTCTTAAATTTCCTGGGCAGGGGAGGTAGCGATTCCCCAAATAAAAAAACACTTTCCTCTCTGAGATCCTCAATTCCTACCCCTTTATCTGTATTGCATAAATTGCCCTAAAGGGCTTTGGAACAGGGTATGCTGTATGATTCTGATATTCCCTTTTATCCCTATCTCTTTTCTTAGCCTTTTTTGTTCCATAAAGCACAAATGTCTTTATCAACATTATTAAATATTTTATGATATTTAGCATTGTACACTGTAAACAATAAATTACTTTTTTATAAAGGGGTGTGGCCAAGAGAAGCACAGAGTTGCAGCATTCCTCTTCAGCTCTGTCATTTCAGAACTATTTGGCAGGATTCTTTGAAAATATTTATCCTAATACAAGATTTTTTTCTTCTAATCAACTCTCTAGAATATATATTAGGATAGTATATAAACATTTCTACATAAACATTATTTTTTCCTGTCAAATTATTACTGACAAATCTTCATCATCAGAGAACAAGATGAGTTTCACTAAATCTTTTGATCAAGAGACTACTCTAAAAAAGGAATTACAGTTCTTAATAACTAACCTTCAAGAATTATCAACAAAAATAGACAAAATGGATCTGAAACTGGATAATTTTAAAGAAAAATGCACTCAACAAATGGACATTTTACATGATGACTTGTCACAACAGAAAAAAAAACAGATTTCAGGAATAGAATCAGCACTGAATGACATGGATAGCAGGATTAAAGAAGGTGAACATAATATTGAATTTCTCTTAAAACAAAATACTCTTCTACAGTCAAAAGTAGATGACCTGGAAAATAGATCACATAGGAATAATGTAAGAATATTTGGTCTACCAGATAACATATAGGGAAATAATATGGAGAAGTTCCTGTCCTCTTGGCTGCCTGAAATCCTGGAACTCCCAGAAGCATTTTCCTATGGTATTGAATCAGATACAATACAGATTGGTTCAGATCATTGGTTTCCTCTAAAATAATAAAAGCAACTCTACAAAGTTTGTTATTGTGAAATTTCTATCTTCTCACAATAAAGACATGGTTTTAAAGGCTGCATGGGAGAAATCACCAATTAAAATAAAAGACAATGTCATTTGTTTTGATAATGATTATTTTCCTACTGTAATATCAAAAAAAAAATTCTTCCTACCCTTAATCAGAGAATTTAAAAAAATCAAATAAAAGCCCATTTACTATTTCCTGCAAGACTGAAAATCTTTTATCAAAATGGATTTAAAACATTTGAATATCTGGACTCTGCTATTTCATTTATAAGTAACAACAAAATATTAATAAAAATTGAAGAAATGGAATGGGCAAATTCAAGTTTTAAAAGAATTGCTGAGAATAGTGCATGGAAAACCTTTGATCCCAAAAAGAAACTTAAAAAATGAATCATTTCTGATTATTCACCATATTGTTATTATAATCCTGAAATGTTCAACATCTCTCTTCCATCTTGAAGTTATATGCTAAAATTACAAGTATTTAGCAAGAAACATCATTATTCCAGTTATATATGACCCTTTAGGTCGAGGAAAGTGAACCAGACTTCCAGGTGAGCTTATCTTATTTGTTTTGTAATTATTATAGATGTATATGTGTTTTTTCTTGGTGTTGCAATAATTTTGGATTAATATACTCTTGTTTCAGGTGTTTAGACAAGGGATTGAATAATTTGTGGTGTATCTTGGTTGGTGGCATGTTTTTCTTGTAGTCTCTTGCTTGTATTATTTACTTGGATTGAGTATTGCTTATTAATAGCTATGGTGGGATTCTGATAGATGTATAATTTGAATATCTGTCTGGTTATGCACTATGTGGAAGCTCATCTGGGTAACACCACTGATTTTTGTGTTATTACTGCCTTTGATTTTTGGGAAGGATTGTGTCCGGCGATGCTCAGACAGGGTGGATGATGTCAGAGAGTTCCTTTGTTGTCTGGGTGCTCTGGTATATGCTCTGGGAGGGCACTAGATGGTTTGGTGGAGCTTTGTTTCTGGTATACAACCAATGCTTTAGGAGGACTCTTTACATTGGTACTTTGTTGTGGTTTGTTTTCTAGGTGGTGTCTCTTGCAAGAAGTGTGGCCTTAAAAGAATTTAGGGTGATCTCTTAGCTAGTCTGCTTGTTGGTGATGTACTAGAGGGGCAATGGGGAACGTGTACATGTTTTTTTTTTTTTCATTTTGTATCTCTGTATAGGTGCAACGTTCTCCCTTTTTCTCCCCTTCACTTCATTTTTGTTTTTTTGTGGCACTCTTCAGGTTGTGATTATGTCTCGCTCCAGTGAAGTTCCTGCAAGGAAGAAAAAGCAGAGTTTACTTATAGTTTCCTCCTGAAATCTTCAGTTTTAGTCATCTCATTAAATTCAGCTTGAGATCCTGCCTGCTTCGATTCTGGTGATCTGAGCGCATTTCAGATACATCATTCAGTAAGCGCCTTGACAAGACAACCTTTGATCCTGGACTTTAACAGCTACGTTACACCTAGAATGTTTAAATGCCACAATGAATCAGATCTTAGCAGATTACATCTCTGAAGGCTTTTTAAGGGACGCATGCTTAACAGAAAATATTAACTGAAACTTGCTATGTACTTTATTTTAAAATTGACTGTTTTGAGTTCACAAACAGCTTATTATATCCATGAAGAATACAGAATCAGCTCTATTATTTTGCCAGACAAGGAAAAGAGTATACTGTAGTGGTGATTTTCTGTATCTGGTGTGGTGGTGGTGGGGGTCCACACTCCTATTCATTCTAGTTGAACATTAACAATCTCCATAAGGGACATGCATCCATATAATAGATCATTTCAGAAATCTGCTGCAACTGTTTTGAGTCACATAAACCTTAGATAAATAGTGATTCAAATGCTCAGAGATGTTGATGTTTTAGTACCCAAGTAAAATAAAATGAAAAAAAAGAGGATAAAAAAAAAATAAAGTATGTTTACATAAAGAAATCCCAATCCCTCCAAGCTACACACTCTAGGGACCTAAACCTTGTCACCACAATAAACAGAACATGCTGGAGGGATAGATTCCTGTCCCAGAGACTTCCCATACTCTGGAACAAACTACCTATCTATATCAAACAAAGCTCCTCATTAGCACTCTTCAAGAAAAATCTTGATGATTGGATGGGAGATAGGAAATTTACCCCAGGGATCACTTCTGTAGCTTTGCTTGACAGGGGCACAGGAAAATAATTTTCTTGGTTGGCAAAAGCCAGAGTACCATTCGGCTAGGCTTATATAGGCCCTAGGGCCAATAGCCTAGTACCTACCTATGAACCTATGAACCTATAAACCTATGTGTAAGCTCTTGATACTTAGCTAGCTATGAACAAACAGGAGGAGAAAGGCAACAAGGATAAATAAATATTTTGGTACGATCATTACATAAAGTTTCTGCCACCATCCAGTCAGATCAAAGGGCACTGGAAGTGTTATTTTCACACTGATTTTCCCCACTGACTCCTTCCACTGGAAGTCGTTTTCTGTTATCATAGTATAAAAATTGCATTGAGAGTCTAGCAGTTTTTGAATACCTTATTGCATCATGTCCAACTTATACCACTATTGTATACTTAATAAGAAGGATTTGCAAAAAATACAATCTTTACACTTATTCTAAATTTGTAGGTTACTACTGGATACTTGTTGGTTAGTTTTTAATAAATAGCTTCATTTCTTATGCTTAATCACTTCTTTACCAGCTGTCAAATACATTTGGTTTTGACAATAGCTGTTGTGATACGATTTCTAAACACTTAAACTGGTATAACCTAAAAAGATCTGGTAAGACCTTGAAATGCTATTAATTTTGGTATATAAGCTACAAAAGAGAGAAAAAAGAAACTGAAAGAGAATGGGGGGAAAGAGGTAAGAGGCATTAAGAAGTGGAATAGATAGGTTTTACAGAAAACTGATCCACACTACACTTTTCAAAAATGTATCTATAAATATGCATATGTTTCTTTTACCGTTAGATACAACTTTAATTAATAAATCTTCCCTTTTTATGACAGGCACATTAAATTTTTTACTGTGGCATATTTATTATCCTTTGTTGAATGGTTTCCTATTTATATATGAACAATGACCTTTTTTAGGTTTAAAATATTATACTTCTTTACCCAATTTCATTGACTCAATAAGTGTCTATATTCTAACATATGTGTTTTTTGATAGGCGATTATAGAAACTGTAAATAAGTTAAATACAACAAAGAATTTGTTATTTTTCTAACAAAAATAACAATAGTGTCAGACTGTTATATGTTGTATTTACTTCTATTTTATTAGTATGCTCATTCTATTGCTAATTCAAAAATACTTAATAATTGTGGTTAGTTATCTTCATATTTAACTCAGAAGTCTTTCTTTAATAGGCTGTAACTTTTTCATTTATGAATGATGACATTTTTTATAATTTAACTTATGTTTTACAATTTGTTACATGTCTGATTTATCCATTGTTGTTTTGTTTCCCTTTCTTTTTGTGGGGGATTGTGATAGGAAAATATACATTTCTGAAGATTATGTTTTTTTATAGACAGATGCTGACTATATGTTGCTACTAGAATGGGAGTTAATTTAGGTTACAATATGTCACCTAAATTAGGAATTCTAAACTCCAGAGGGGATTTGGTTGTATTTGATGTTACAAGTTTTACAACAAAGTTTTATTATTCTTATTAATGTTCATCATTTTCTAAAAAAGGAAGTATTTCAAAAACAATGTTCTTAGTATTATTGCTCCATTCAATTAAAGAACTAATATATAGTATTTCTTCTAGATTCAATAGTACTATAGCATTATGGTCAACTTATTTAAATCTTACAATATACTCCTGGAATGTCATTAATAAAAGGTATCTCAATTAACATCAGTTGCTTGAATAATCCTAGTAAGAGAGGAAGCTTATTTAAATACCTTAAACTCCATAGATCCAAACTAATATTTCTACAAGAAACCCATTTAATATCTCAAGATGTTACCAAACTTAATAATAAATCTTATTCTTTATTAGTAAGCTCGGAACACTCTCAAAAGAAAAGTGGAGTGTCAATTTTTATCGAATAATACTCTACCCTTGCCTAAAATACCTGATGTCTATAAAGATAATAAAGGGATGTTTTGTTCTATAAATATAGAATTAAACAATAAAATATATACATTTGTGAATATCTACTGGATACAGGTATTGGAATTAATGTGGTAAAGCAACATTTAGATCAGATTGTACAATTTGCAAAAGGAAATATAATACTTGCTGGAAATTTTAATTGTATTTTAGATAATAAAGACTCTACTACCAAGGGTAAAAGATGAATTTCTGCATCTGCTAAATTATTAAAAGACTTTATAGAATTTTATCTAATGAAAGACATTAATAACTTTGCTGATCCAAACTCTTTGTTTTTCACTTTCTTTTCTCATATACATAACCCCTTCTCAAGAATTGACAGAATTTTAATCTGTAATGATTTGCCAGACTCCCTAACTAGCACCAAAGTAATTACTTGTCCAATTTCTGATCATAATTTTATAATTTTTGACTTATTGATTAATCATAATTATTGTATTCAGTTTAACAGAATACCTGCTTACATTACAAAAATAGAAGATTATAAAGGATTTATATATCTAGAAGTTCAGAACTTTATAGAACTTAACAACACTAATGATATCTCTGAAATATATAACTGGGATGCTCTAAAAGGAGAATTATAAAATGGTATCACAAAAAAGGAAACTATGGGATAAAGAATTACTTGATATACAACTTAAGTTAGATAATTTGAAGCTTAATTATAAAGGAGATAAAGATATAAATGATAAGAGAAAATAAATAAATTATTTAAATAAATATGTGGAAATATTAAATCATAAAACCAAGATTAATTTGGAAAAATTTTAACTAATATTTTTTTCTACAAATCCTAAATCTTTAAAACGGTTAGCTAACAAAACAGAGAGGCTAAATAAAATTAATCATATTAATTAAATATTTTCCCCAAAAAAGAAAACGATGGTCTCAAATTTATATAATATCTTAACTGAATTTAGGGAATTTTTTCAAAACATTAATCAGAAACCTAATGCAATTGATTCTAAAGAGGGCATTAAAGCTTTTATTAATAAATATACTAATAAAAAGTTATCAGAAGAGCAAACAAATATTATAGAAAAACCTATAGCTCTTAAAGGCATTCAAATGCAAATTACCAAATCAAAACAAAATAAATCCCGAGGTAATGATGGTATTATACCAGAAATCTATAAATTATTACCTAACAATGCTCTAAAACTACTTTATAAAGTCTTTAATGTTTCCCAAAATAGCAACATAATTCCACCTTCTTGGAAATATTCTTTCATCTCTCCTATACTGAAACCTAATAAAGATCCCACTAAATGCTCCTCATACAGACTCCTACAGACCTATTTCCTTGCTTAATACTGATTACAAAATGTTCATTTCCATCTACGCAGACAGTTTGAAAGATTTCTTACTAAATTTAGTAGATGAAGATCAAACAGGATTTATAGTAACTAGAAACTCATATGACAACATAAAAAGTACATTAACACTTTTTGACTCTGTCAAACATTTAAATAAGAATCTAACTAATTAGTTTGGATATAAATTGTGCTTTCAATTCAATTAATTGGGAATACTTATTCATTCTTCTAGAAGAACTAAACTTTTCTAATAAATTTATAAGCCTTATTTCATAATTATATAATGGCAGTCAAGCTTACATTAAAATTGATACAAGTATTTCTCAAAATATTCCAATAATTAAGGGTACCAAACAAGGGTGTCCATTATCCCCCTTTATTATTTACATTAATTATGGAACCGTGGGTGAACTTAATTAGATGGAACAATGATATTGCAGGTTTTAAATTAAATTCTAAGGAGTCCCCTAAAATACAAATGTTTGGTGACAACATTCTCCTTACCCTTGGTGGTGAAAACTCTTCCATTCACGCTGTCTTTAAAAGTATGAATCTATTCCAAAAAGAATCAGGCCTAAATTTTAACAATAATAAAGCAAAAATTATTTTAATTGGACCAAAAAAGTTTAATTTAAATGATGATTTAAAAAATATTTAGCACAGTCTGATCAAATTTTGTATTTAGATATTATAATTACTAAAAATATTAAGACTATTATTCAAATAAACTATAATAATAGTCTTATGGCAATAGAAAGACTGATAAAACAAGGGAATAAAATACCATTTTCTATGGATGAAAGACTTTCAATTATTAAAATGATTCTCCTTTCTAAAATACTACAAATAATCCAATTTATTTGTTACCCCCCCCCCCAAATTTGATAATAAAAAAAATTAATTCAATGTTCCAAAAATTCTTATGGTTTCCTAACAAACCCAGAATTGCATTAACTTATCATATGCCAAATTTAGAATTTTATTCAATCTCATCAGTGATCAAAACTATATCCCTTCTTATAGACATAAAATATCACGCTAAATGGAAACATTTAATTGAAATACTAACACAAGATACAATAAAAGTAATAAATCTCAGAAACTGGTATTAGCAAATAATCCTTCTCAGAACTGTAAAAGTAATTATATGTCACACCTTCTAAAATCTTTTAAAAACTATATACTCAAATTTAGTTTATATAAGAATTGGTTATTTCTTCTTTTCCCTATAGCATACTCACAAGGAATCCTTTTTTTCTTCAGATTCCACAAAAATGACCTCTTTTTAACAAAAGCAATTCACTTTTTGGTATCAAATGTTGTCAAATAATTATTTGAAATCAATGGATACACTTAAGGCTGAATTTGAGTTTGACTCATTTTCATGGTTGGACATACATGAAGGAAGGAAATATATCCTAAATATAATTGAATCAGTGTCTTCTTCAACTAAAAAAGTAATTGGAGAGGGACTTTTTGGATTTCAAGAAAGGGAATATTTTTACAAGGCCCAGGTCTAATGTTAATGACTCTGTCTTGTCACTAGCTGAAAATGCAGTTACTGCTGTTAATGAGAACATGCTGAGAGATTCTGTGGTTACAACAGAAGAACTGTCCACTTCAAATGTTGTTGGAACTTGGACAGTGTGATCTTGGGGCTAGATGGAAAGAACCTCTTACAACTCAAGTTTTATCTACATCTTCATTTTTTTCCAGAATTACCTCTCCTGGTCAAGGAGAAATGGAAGTACAGAGGGGACTGCTCTTTGAACAGGGGTTGAATGAAGGGGAAGGCCTCCCCAGACAGAACGACATCTTCAGTTTCAAAGAACAAGAAGAAATAGGTGAGACGTATTTAGTATTTAATCTCTCTTCTGTTACACTGACTGCATCTCAACTCTCTGTTTTGGACAAAGGCTTTTCATTTATCCCTGCCAGTGAATGTGATGTTAGTGACTTTATCATTGACTTGAGATTGTTTGTACATAACATTGTGCTCAAAACTCTGTTTGCTAACACCAGAACTCAAGATAATACTGCCTTTAGAAACCCTAGTACCTTTGTTCCATCTCTGCATCCACATCTTGAGGCATTCTTGAATATTTGTGAGAATGAGTTATGGGAGGCCTTTCAGAATGGACATAGACATCCCTTTATTAATATGACACATGATGAGAGGCTTGCATTTCCAGACTTAAGTCTCATCCCGATTTGTATTTTCCACTTGCTGATAAAGGTGGGGCTATTGTGATCCTTGATAAATCTGCGTATGTTGGTGCCATGAGAGCAATGCTTGATGATCAATTTACTTACAAAAAGGTTACATATTCTGATGTCCAGAGACTAATAAAACATATCGATACATCCTTGTGTAATCTCCATTTGTCCGGTATTATACTGAGTGACGTATATGAATATTTCCTGGTTGATTCACCTGTTATACCAGTCATTCATGGCTTACCTAAGATCCACAAGAGCCTGATTGACCCACCTGTGCACCCTAGTGTTTCAGGATGTAGTTGGATCACAGAGACACTGTCTATTTATGTTGAAAAGATGATTAGACCTGTGGTTGATGCCACACCTGGTGTCCTTAAGGGTACAGAGGATTTTTATACTCATTTTCTCAACAACTGGAGACTGTTGGTGATGCCAGGGGCTGCTTTTTGGTTACGCTTGATGTGTGCACTTTATTTACCTCGATTCCTAATGATGTTGGGATTGAGACGGTTAGAAAATATGCCGTTAAGATAACTGATTGGCATGTCCACCAGATTGAGTTGGTTAGCTCTCTTCTTGACCTTATTGTTAAGAATAATATCTTTCTTTTTGATAATAAGTTCTTTCTACAGAGAGTTAGTGTGGCCATTGGGACCCTCTATGCAAACAGTTATGCAAACTTGGTGATGGCTGGATGGGAGGAGGAATCTGTGTTTTCTAACAATCACTTTATCCAGCATATAGTATATTTTAAGCATTTTGTGGATGATGTTTTTCTCTTATGGAAGGGCACTGTTTTGGAGCTGAATAGTTTCATTCAGTTCTTGAACAGCTCAACTATGCTTCTTAAGTTTACTAGTGTGCACTTAAGTGACAGTATAGATTTTTTGGATGTACGTCTTGTGATGTATAAAGATGGTAGTGTTGGTACAGAGTTGTTTAGAAAAAATTGTTGGAAGAGCTCTATGTTACATCGTTCCAGTATGCATCCAGCACACATTTATCATTTGGTGATGAAGAGACAGTTTTTAAGGATGTCTAGGCTACACATGAATGATGTAAAGTTTAGAACAACCACTGAGAATCTGGCAAGTGATTTTGTGGATAGACGTTACAAAATTCAAGAGGTTGAGAAACATTTCCATGAAAGCTTGACCCTCTGTTCTACTAGTGGGGTCCCCTATTTTTGAGAAAGGCTGATTTACCATCAAGAAAGTGTACGCATCACCCAGTAAATGCCACCCATATGACTCTGACATATTCAGATGATACCAGTATTGTCTGTGACATTATTCAGAAAAACTGGTCCATTTTAAGGCTTGATGAGAACATATCCAGCATTGTTGGTCTCTCTCCCTGCTTTAGCTTCAGGAGTGCTCTTTGCCTTAGGAGGCAGCTGTGTTATAGAGATTTGTATACTAGTGTGAGCTTTGCCTCTGTGACTAATAAGTTTGGTACTTTTCCTTGAAGTAGCCAAGGTTTGTGAGTGTATTTCTTGCCCCAGTTTTTTTTTTTTTTTTTGCCATCCATGCTCTGGACAAGTTTTTGATTTTAGGTTACATGCAAATTGCAGGAGCAAGGACTTAGTATACCTTGCTTTATGTGATGGGTGTTCTTGTTTTTATGTGGTAAAACCAATATGCTGTTGAAGGATCAAGTTTTGAAACACCTTAATGACATTAGACTACAGAATACAACCAATGCACTTGCAAGACACATAAAAGGATTTTCCAGGACATAGTTTTAAGTTTATGGCAATACAACTGACTGCAAGAAATAAGACAGGTGGGGACATTGTACAGAGCACAGAGTTTGTTGAGATTAAATGGATTGTTAAGTTGAGAGCTAACAGTTTGCCTGGTTTAAACAGCACTGACCCTTCAAAGCCAACACTTGGAACACAGAGATTGTTTAATTGATACTATGTGTCAGTTGGTTGATTCCCTAGGCCTTGTGGTTTCTTTAATATTTTTAATTGTTGCTTTGCTGTGTGCTTTTAAGATCTGAAGAAGGGTTTTAGCCTGAAAGTGCTCATCTTTTGTATTTCTTTTGTATTTGTTTTTGATTAAAGTTCTTTATTTTTAAGCTGGCCGTGGTGACTGGATCATTTATTCTAGTTTTATAATCTGTGGATCTTCTGCAATGTATGAGATGGTCAGTTACCTGGAGATCCAGAAAAATAACTCTCCAGGAAAGGATCCAGTTAATACAGCAGAATCCATAGAAAATGGGCCAGCTTCATTGGCATGGATGCATGGAACCCTATGACCTAGGTGACCTTAGTTAAATTAGTGGCTTGGTAGCTGGAGGGGGACAGTAGTGAAGGGTCTGAGCCCACTCACTTCTCTGCCTATGGGATAGGTGCAGTAAATGTCTAGGGCATACAGAAAGTGTTGATTTCCCTGATGAAGACCAGAAAAATGTTCTCAATGTACTTGTTCTATAAAACAAGGTCATCTGCTGGCTTACATCACTTGTGGAAGTGAGTGACATTCCTGCATTGCAAACCTTCCAAGCAGAACAGTCATCAGGCATGTGTAGGGTGCTAGGGAAATAAAAGAAAAAACCCTAGCTGCTGCTTGGATAGCAGCACCACTCCTGGTTTTACTCACCTTACACCTGTAGGGGAAAATACCACATTATAATGTTTAAAACCAATGATGTAAAGTTCTGCAAACAAAAGAATACACAAAAGAAGAAATTAGCACCCAACAAGTATGAAATATACCTGTAAAGTAATAATTGATTCTATAAGCCAGTAGCATATAGAACCATTGCCTATATCAAGTCCAGGAAGAGACAGAGTCATCTTATATTGCAGAGATCAAGCTAAGCCAGAAAGACCACTTCATGTTGGCTCACTTTTCTGCAGCCCACTCTTCTGCAGTTTTACATTCTGTTGCTAGTAAAACAGTCATCATATTTTGCATATCTAACATCAAATCCTCAACAAAAATTTGCTTCCATTTTCAAGCTATGTATTTTTTGGCCAACGGCATTACTAGGTTAAATAAATCTTTGGATGCCTAGGAGTCACATATTTTTATTTGAGGTACCTAATAAAAGTATCAAGAGAAAAAAAATCTGACCAGGCCACAACCTATTTCATATACATTTTAGCTGTCTTTGAAGTCAGAGAGGTTTTGGGAGTCACAAAAAATATAGCTCCAATCCCCTAGAGCTCCTATTCTGATGTTCCAGTAAACATCCTAGCAATACATTTGTGGTATAAAAACATTTGAATTGACAATGTCAATCAAAGAACTGGAAGTTCTGAGACAGTATAGCACATCTGAGTACTCTTGGAAGAACTATCCTAACCTAACGTAAACAGCAATTCCTATTCTCACATTAACCTGTACTAGTCTCTCTCACCACTTCCCTTGGCAACAGCAAATTATTCGACCGAACACCAAAAGAGCTTTTTTGCAATATGTTTCCCCTCGAACCTCAATTAACCATGTAATCCATGAGGGCCACTCTGCCTTATCTGATTGGAAAAGCTTGTTAGGTTTTACTTTGTCTACTAACTGACTAAATATGCTAAATCTGTGTCTATTAACTGAATGTCATTCATTCAAAATTTGCCAATATATCAGTTTATTACCATCAACCATGTGCTCCCACTAAAACACACCCCTATAATTATTTGGATTATACTTAATCCTAAAAGTCCATATTCCCTAATTTTCCTTATATCTTATAGGGAAGCTGTGTCTTGTCTAGTTTGTGCAGCCAGTCTTAACAAAGACTCTTTACATTATCAAAGTAACAGAGTTAAGGACCTTTGATGGAAAGTTAACTTGTGAGTCTTTTTTTAGCAATAGTTGTTCCAATATGCCTTCTACCTCTCTAAAATTCCACCCCAAACATCTTTCAACATCTGCAGTATGGCTGCTTCAGGATATAATTCAACTCCCTTGCAAGAACAGTAACGGAAGTATTTGCCATTGTACTTTAGCTTCTCCCCAGCCCAAACAAAACCAAGTACCAACTTTCTGCGCTTTGACTAGAAAGAGAGAAAGGCATTAAGGGGAATGTCCTGAAAAGTATATAAAACAAAAGGGATAACATACAAAGAAAGGACTTGTAAATATTGTGGTATATTCAGGCAGAGTGCTTTCCAAGTATGGGACTATGTCATACTTTTGTAATTTTGTCTGTATACAGGACATCAAGTGCAGCAGCTATCAGTTTCTGAAAGACCAGCCAGTCCAAAGTAAGTTATCTGATCTGGTGCATCCAGTAAAAGATATTGGGCTCATAAAGTGGGTGAGGGAATGTAAGGTTTTAACAGTTTGGTTTTAGATTGATTCACTCTTTACTCCAGTAAATTTCTAAATGTCATTAACTCCTGAAATAAGTTAAGATCTCTGCCTGGGTTGGGTAAGCAGACTATCAAGTCATCAGCATGCAGTGATAATTTATGCATCTTATTTTGTCTGCAATATATTTCAAGCTGTGAAGTTCATACATGTGCTAGGCAAAAAGAAGAGGAGACATTGGACACCCCTATCTTGTACCTCTATGCATACGTATAAGGGGGAAAGTCAATTTCCTGTTTTAACCCTGGCAGCTGGATTGGTGTATATTTTGGTAGTAATACAATAAAAATGTGAGAAGACAAAACATAATAGGCTTTCAAATAGAAGCTTCCAGCTCACATGGTCGAATGCCATCCCAGCATCTAAACTAGTCAAGAGAAAAGATGAGACCATAAGCTGTGCAGCCTCCATTAGGAGCAAATCTAGATAACCTATTTGCTAATGTGGCCATAAACAAATTATAATCATCATTTCAAAGGGCCCTTACCTGACTGAGGAATAAGTACTATCAATGCCTCTCCATGCTGACAGCATATATCCAGTTGTTAATGCTTAGTTGGCTAAACATGTAAAGTTCTCAAAAAATATGTTTGCTGCATATATAAATCACTGTTAGTAACCTATGCATATCAGGTGTTTTTTTTTTCTTTTGTTTTTCCAAAGCTGCTGATAGTTCCTCAAGGTGTATAGGGTTGGTCAGTGTTTGCACTTACTCCTAGGCTGTCTGTCTCTGACCTTTCTTGTACTCCGGGATAGTGTATGTTCTTGCAGAGGCTATGATCTTAACCATCAATAATACAGCTCTTCATAATTTCCAACTGGATTTTAGCAGGTGCCAGTCTCTGTTGTCGATTCCCTGTGATACTCTCCTAATTCTACAGTTGGTCTCAATGGGCCCAGACTGCATGCTGTATATCTGATGTCCTGGCATCAGATTTGTCAATTTAATGATTAAGAGTTGATGATATATTTTGCAACTCTAACATTACGTTCTCATTAGCATTTATTCTCTGTTCCAAATGTGTTTACCTAGGTGATATTGCAGGATCAGCTTCCATACCATATGGCTTCTTAACAGCACCAAAAGGGACAATTAACTTCTCAACCCCTCCCCCACACACACTCTTTTTAGGCACATAGCCATCAAAAATAATAATCTAGCTATGACTGCTGAAGCCAGACACCTGTTACCAAATATGGCAGACTAAAATGCAGTTTGCAATATTTTCATTTTAGGCGAAAAGAACAACAAAGTAAAACACTATCTACATATCATATATATGTATAACACATACATATTCCTGCCAGAATTTCCGATTGGTTATTATTTTGAAAACAATGTATTTGTACATTAGCTTTCATAGTCTGTAAGTGTCAATGATTTCAGTACCATTTCACACTTGTAATTCTTCTTGTGTTCTACTCATACAGACAAATAAAAAAATACCTTGAATGCAGTGTGTAATACAGCAAGATTGTCAGAAGCCAAAATGTAATAGGCTTTCAAACAGGGACTTCCAGCTTATTCAGTTAAATGCCTTCTCAGTATCTAAACTAGTCAAGAGAAAAGATGAGGACATAAGTTACGCGTTCTCCATTATCAGAGGTGTTTTTAACAAATTACTGGAAGTAGATCTACCTGGTATGAATCCAGATTGATCTGGCTGAATCAATGAAGGAAGAAATTGAAGTGTAGCTTGAAGGTGTGAATAATTAACCACTCTGTTTGCAGAGCCAAGCAGAAAATTATGTTTTTTTTTTCACACTTCCAGCCTTCAAACTACCATACATTTGTCTTGATAATGTGAGAAAAAGTCATATAACTGAAGATGCTTGCATAAATAATAGCACACATTGTTAGATAACAGCTGTAGTCAGAGTATGTATTTCCCAAAGTATAACTTGTTGCTGTTTGTCTTTCGGCTTTTCCCGGTTAGGGGTTGCCACAGCAGAACTCCGGTCCGCTAATGATTGGCAGTAGATTTTCACGAACGCCGAGGTGCCAGCTCGACGTTCAACCTTCAACAAAGGCACGCCCATTTACGCATGTCTTTCGAATGCCCACCCAACCGCGTGGAGGACATGCAGACTCCACACAGAAGGCACTCCCCGCACTCCAGCTGAGAATCGAATGGGAGAACCTCTTGCTATGAGGCAACAATGCTACCGTTGCACCACCGCGGATATACTGTTTCCCAAAGATGTTTAAAAAAACAAACACTTGAGCTGCTGAATTGTTAAATAATACAGTGTGGATATATTGTGAACTGATACTAATAACAGAATATTCTGAATTTTGTTGCATGCATATAAATGAAATTCATCTAGTAATAATTAGGATAAAGAAGCAGAAGGTGGTATAAACTTGCAGAAGTAATGCACTAACTGGTTAGGTTATCATGCCAATGAGCTAGTATTGTTGCAGACAAACTGGTAGAAAGGCCTAGTGACAATTCATAATAGCATCATTGTCGACATCATCCTCATCATTGTCATGGTCACCGACCACAAAGCATGGTAAATTCTAGTTGACTTGGATGTAGATTTAAAGCAGTATGACACAGTAAGGTATCACAGACATTTTGAGGAATGTAAGATGTTCTTCGTGTTTCACTGTTGCAGTCATTACATTTGGGTAATCTGCTGGCAGGTTGCCCTCAGTCAGCCTGAATTCCAAAGTCTTGGGTCCTGAGTCAGTTGCTGTCTCCTCTTCCATGACTTCAGGTTGTCAGGGGTATAAAACAAGCAGCCGATGCCATTTTCTTTAGTCATTCTTGCCGCACGGTGCCCGAAGCAGAAGCAGTTCGCAAGTGCAGGTTGGCTGATTCCTGAAATTTTCGAGTTCGAGTTTCAGAACCAAAGTCTTCACTAAAGCTAAGTACCCCATTGGGGAAACTTTTTTCTTGCTCCATACCGATGTCAGAAAAAGTTAATAATTGTATTACTTGTGGGAAGCAAATACCTCATAAGGATTTTCATTTATACTGTATTCCTTGCCTAGACCCTGATCGCAATGTGCCTGGCTGTCGGTTTTGAGCTAGATTTAACCAACGTACTATTAAGCGTCGGTATATTTTTGCCTCAAAATATTTTGGAAACAGATTTAACTACCCTGAAATGTAGTCGGATAGTAATCCGACTTCCAGAGTACACAAAAAACGCAAAGAAAAGGACAGAGACAGACCGTCGAGGTCAAAACCCGACAACAAAGCTTCTCCTAAGCCAATCGCTGGTTCGCTGGTACTCAGTGAGGCACTTTCGCAGCTCCTGATACCCGCTACTTTGGAGTCGCAGGCCCCTACCGAGACCCATGTGGAGTCCAGCATGCCGCGAGATTCTCAAAGTATTGTACCCACGGATGTCTCTCCCTCAGATGGGTCCGGAGCCGCTGAGCAGGCACTGGCTTCTGAGGGTGTATTCAGGCCTCAACATTTTTATATAAAACCGATGTCAGCTTCAAAATCAAAGACAAAAGCAACTTCTAAAGCTAAAACAATGACGCATGAGCCATGTGCACAGGCCTCTATGCCCAAAAAATAGATGATCAAAATGGCTGAAGACCTAATTACCTTGATCAGGGGTTCCCAACCCCCTCCTGAGAAGAGGCCTAAGCAAGACACTGATTATGAATCTTCAGATCAGGTTTCTATTTCTTCTGATTCCTCTTCTGACCAGGAATTATCTATACCTCCCTATGAGGATTCTGATGCAGAGGAATCTATCCCATCTGCATCACCTCCTGAGGATTATTCATTTGGAGAAACCTTGCATACTTTGAGGGAGCATTTTCACTGGGAGAGTCAAGATTTCTCAGAATCAAAAAAGAGGCTCGGGGATTTCCTTCTTCTCCCTCAGCATAGGCCTTTAGCCATACCTCCTGTTTTAGACATTGTGGATGATGTGTTTTCAGAGTCAAGCTTGACTCCAGCCTCCTTACCTCCGGCTCCCAGCAAGCCTGACAGATATTACAGGGTCCCTGAGTCACACAAATTTTTATTTAGAAACCCTGCTGCTGACCCTGAAACTATTTCACAGGGTCCAAAGGGGGTTAAGGCCTCAACAGCAAATAATCCTACCCCCTCTGACAGAGATTCAAGGGCACCGGATAGATGGGGAAAGAAGGTTTATACATCTGCAACCTTGGCAATTAGGGCCTTAAACTGCCAGTTTCATATGCTCAAGTATCAACAACATGTTATGGGACTGCTGAAACAGAAAATTATGTTGATTTCTGAATGTGCAGAAAATAAAGAATTGCAGGAATTATTGCATGCAGCAGAACAAGTTGGAAAACATAATTTGCAATGTGGTTTTGATTCCTTAGAGGCCTCCTTCAGGGACTCAGTTACTGGATCTGTGATTAGGAGGCATGCTTGGCTAAAAGAGCAAAATTTGCATGATCATGTTAAAGCTAAATTACTGGATGCGCCTCTACAGCATGATACTCTGTTTGGTATTAAAGCAGAATAGGTTTTAAAGAAAATGGAAGACAAAGCTAAGTCTATACAAACTGTAAAAGACTTCTTACAAGTGCAGCCACCAAGATTCAGTAGACACTGGCCTACAAAAAAATTGGTCCTTTCCTGTGTCCAACAGAGCTCAAAGGGGCAAATCCAGATGCCCTAAAGGTTCTAGATACCAGGCACAAGATCCTTACAGGTCAAAGCAATGGGATGCTTCTACCTCCAAATCTGGAGGAGATAAAGCACAACCCTACAGAAAACAGTCTCAATGACTTCCCTCTCTGCTATCACCAAGCACTTACCTTTTGACAGCACCCTTAGGGGGAAAATTAGCACTTTTTACTCAAAATTGGCAGTTAATAACCCAGGACAAGTGGGTGCTAAACATAGCATCTCAGGGATACAGATTCCACTTCCATACTCTGCCAATGGCAAATGGTTGGCCGGATCTGCCAAAAAATCAATGGGCAGAGGCACAGAAACAGGTTACACCCCTCATGGATATGGGGGTTATTCAGCCAGTACCAGAACAGGAAAAAGGACAAGGTTTTTATTCAAGACTGTTCTTGGTACCCAGAAAAGACAAGGCCTGGTGCCCAATACTGGACTTATCAATTTTGAACACATACCTGGACATTCCAAAATTCAAAATGCTAACTTTACAGCAGCTTCTGCCCATGCTGGGCAAGAACATTTGGCTGGTGACATTAGATCTAAAGAGGCATACCTGCATATCCCAATAAGGGAAACGTGCAGAAGATACCCCCATTTCAAGGCTGGCTCTATGCATTACCAATTCTCTGCCTGGCACCAGTAATTGCATTTTGCAGACAAAAAAGTATACAAATTTATCCTTACTTGGACGACTGTCTCATTCAAGCAGATAATAAGGACATTCTTCTTCAGCACCTGGCATTTGTGAAAAGGCTTCTAACATGCCTAGGGTACACAATAAATAAAAAGAAATCACAACTGATACCCTCTCAAAAGATAACATTCCTGGGTGCAAGCTTGAATACAACTGTCCAGATGGCTTTCCTCACGCTAGACAAACAAAGGCAACTGACTACTTACTTCAAACTGATGGCAACAAAAACCCAGTTATCTGCAAGACAAACTCTGCAGGCTTTGGGAATCATGGCATCCTGCATCCTACTGATTCCATATGCAAGACTGCATATGAGGAAACTACAATGGTACCTAAAAAGTTTATGGAGTCAACATTGTCACAGCCTGGAAGCAATGATTCCTCTCATTCCCTGCCTACAACAGGAGTTTCTATGGTGGGCAAAGGCATGTCACCAGAACATGGGACGGGCTTTCACTCTACCCCCTACCAGCCAAACTTTGACAACAGACGCATCAGATTATGCATGGGGGGCCCACCTGGCAGAAAGATGCATTCAGGGCATATGGATCCCAAAACAAATGCATCTGCATATCAATCAAAAAGAGATGTTAGCTGTTCAAAATGCCCTGACAGCCTTCAAGGACTTATTTCATCCAGGACAGCTACTGATAAAGACGGACAACACCACAGTGATGTGGTATATAAACAAGCAGGGGTCACGCACTCATACCCCCTTTGCAGACTAGCCATGGCCCTGTGGGACACAGCCTTGACTTACCAAGTACATCTTCAAGCTCAATTCCTGCCAGGGAAGCAAAATATTCTGGCATATGATTTAAGCAGAAACATTATGGACCCTCACAAGTGGAAACTACATCCACAAGTCTTCAGCATAATAATAAAGAAATGGGGGAGACCGGACATAGACCTATTTGCCTCTCCTCAAAATTATCAACTGAAAAAATTCTGCACAAGGACTTATCACGGACAAGCATGGAAAGTGGATGCCCTATCCTTCAGTCGGAAAAACCTATCAGTTTATGCCTTTCCTCCCCTGCCTCTTCTTCCCAAAGTACTACTAAAAGTCAGACAGGAGAAACCAAAGATGATACTAATTGCCCCAGACTGTCTCTGCCAATACTGGTACCAATTCTAAAGAACATGTCTCAATTCCCAGCTTGGTACTTACCTCAAATACCTCACTTACTGTCCCAGCAAAACAATCAAATCCTGCACAATCAGCTCCAAACACTGAACCTGGCAGCATGGCTGATCATGTAATTATTCAAATAACACCTCTCAGTAAAGCTGTGATGGATGTCATTTTGGAAGCCAGAGGGCCTAGTACTAGAAAATCTTATGCTGATAAATGGAAGAGATTCTGTGCTTGGAACCAAGCACAAAGAACTGCTACAGCAGAGCCAAATATTCCTCAGATTTTACAATACTTGACTGAGATGCTTGACAAAGGCCTATCATTTTTCATCAATAAAAATCCATGCCTCCGCCATCTCGGCTCATTACAACACAGAGCCACCAATCTTTTCTCATCCTTTACTAAAGCAGTATCTTAGAGAGGCCAAAAATTTAAGGCCTCCCAGAAGATCACCAATTTCTGCATGGGACCTCAAGTATGTGTTGGGAAAGCTCACCCTGCCTCCATTTGAACCAGCTGCTACTGCAGACCTAAAGTTCTTATCATGGAAAACAGCTCTGCTACTAGCAATTACTTCAGCAAGAAGAGTCTCAGAACTACAGGCCCTCATGGCTGTGGAGCCTTTTATCATTTTTTACCCAGACAGGGTGTCTCTGAGGACCAATCCTTCATTTATGCCTAAGGTGGTTTCCATTGTGGCTCTTAACCAAACTATTCATCTGCCAACCTTTTATCCAAATCCACAGAACAATGGGGAGAGGAATCTGCATTCATTGGACGTACACATACAGCTAAGATTCTACTTGAGCAGGACTAAAGCTCTTAGAAAAACTGAGCAGTTACTAGTGACATATGCTACAGGATCAGAAGGAAAGGCTATTTCAAAGCAGACTATTTCAAAGTGGATAAGCCACTGCATTAGTTTCTGCTACTTACACCATGGCAAACCTGTGCCCAAGGGCATCAGGTCTCATTCCACCAGAGCTGCAGCAACATCAGCAGCTTTTTCTCAGAGGAGTACCAACCAAAGACATTCTAGAGGCTGCTACTTGGAGTTCTGTTCAAACTTTTACAAAGCATTATCATTTGCCTCTCTACTCTAAGTCCAGGGCAGGCTTTGATACTGCAGTTCTGCAGGGCCTTATAGCCACCCCTAATGCTGTTTAGCTCCAGCCTCCCATCCACAGCTTTGGGATTCTACCCAAATGTAATGACTGTAACAGTGAAACACGAAGAACATAGTACAGTTGTGTACACTTAACATAAATGTAGATGTTCAAGTGTATTCACTGTTGCAGTGCAGGTTACCCGCCCGCCATCCCCCTTTTATTCTGGAGTTTCTCTTTCCTTCACTATCTTCTACAACCTATGTGGGTATTTGCTTGTAGATGAAGGTAAAGTTTGTATTGTTGCATGAATGTATAGTTTATATATATATATATATATATATATATATATTTTTTTTTTTTTTTTTTTTTTTTTTGCTACCTTTTTGGGGGCACCTGACATCTGGGGCAAGAAAAACTAAAGAAAATGGTGTCGGCTGCTTGTTTTATACCCCCTGATGACCTGACATCATGGAAGAGGAGACAGCAACTGACACAGGACCCAAGACTTTGGAATTCAGGCCGACTGAGGGCAACCTGCCACCAGATTACCCAAATGTAATGACTGCAACAGTGAATACACTCAAACATCTACATTTATGGTAAGTGTACACAACTGTACTTTTCTCCATATTCTTTGAGAAAACACATCCTTCTTTCCTGACAGCACTATATATTTCTCAGGCTACAGCATCACAGGTGGTGACTATCTCATTAGACCTCAGCCACAATGACATTTTGCGCTGACAGTGCAGCAATAGCTTATCACCTCCACTGCAATGTGCAGACTTGTCCTTGTAACTTCTGAATGTTTTTACAGTAGAAACTTCTGGTATAACAAAAGTCATGTGAGCCTTTCTGGCTGTGGTTATCATTGTGAGTCAGACAGCATGCTCCACAGTTTCTGTTACCATGCAGTGTATAAACACTTTTGGTCTGAGCCACTCAAGAAAGCAAAACAGCAGTAGTGGCAGTCCCACAATCCCATCATGTCTTTTGGAGGGTTTTTTTGCACACAAGTTGTATGCAGCACTAGCCAAAGCAAGCTATGCCAGTTACCCTTGGACCCTCTCCCTGCCACAGTATGGCAGTCTCACACATCTTCCCTTTCTCTTTGGTGTAACTTACTATGACAATAGCTTCCCAAGCTGTCCGACTGTCCACATGGCATGTGATTTCATTGTATATCAGCCAGGCTGAAGCTACTGTTCTTACTCAGATTGGATTGTATATCATATTAAACCATGATTAATGTTACCAGCATATCTGCTGCACTGCGATCCAAACCTCTCAACTGCCCAAATTTTTTCAGGATGTCCAGATTTTTGCCTCATGTTTTGGGTCTGTTTCACATAAAATTTGTGGTTTTCTGTATTTCTGTGGTATATCAGTAAGGATTGAATTCACTAAATAATGACAGGCATTTGGGTTTCAGACATCATAACCTTCAGAAAATGCATGGTAACACAAGACCTTTTATTCGAACAACTTTCACAATTTCTAAGATAGTACTTTAAAATGTGTCTTATTTTTGGGGCTTTGTCCCCCACTATTTTTGTCTTTATCCAGATTTTTTTGTGCTAAGATGTTGAGAGCTATGCTGCCATCACTTTTGCAATATTTTATCAATATTATCAATGTATTAAACTGCTTCAGCTGCTTGATGATAGAATCTTCTGTCCCTGTTAGTGTCGTAGTGTTATGTTAATACCCACACATATGTGCAAATCTCTGAAGGCAACATTTCTCCTCTCACTGTTGTTCTGAAATTTTCATTATCCACTTTGGACTGACCAAAACTGATTTCATTTTTTTATTCCTCATCTGCAGTGGTGTTTACTTTCTTCAGCCAGTCAGAAATCTAACTGATTGATTAGGATTTTTTTATCCAGGTGATTAATATTTAATTCTTCGGGTTACAACCACCAGTCCTTTTGTAAGCAAGCATGTAGCTGCTACTGAGAATTGCAAAATTTCTGATGTTTTAGTACAAAATGTTTTATAACTTCTCTCAAAATATTGCGGAAACTGACTGAAAATGAAACAGTTTAATGCGAAACGCGTAGCACTGGAGCTTCTGTTTAATAATGGAGCAGACACATTTTTTATGGCAGTGCTACAAAATCTTTCATTCCAGTAAGAAATGCCCACTTTTAGGTAGTAAGTTACCTACTTTGCAAATGCCCAGCGATATTTGTTCAAGTAAACTACTGCATCTTAATTATTTTCAGCTATAAATCTGCTAATTTTTTATTTCCAGCTGCTGCTTTTTCTATCTTGTTAAGCTGTCTGACCTTCTGTCTTCAGCAGAACTACAGCTATCATGTTAAGTAATCTGACTCTGCTTAGATGTGATTCTAAATATTAGTTATGTATCATGATTTTTAAGACCACATGAATTGGCTGTTTTTATACGTTGGGCAGCATGCTGCGTCTTAGTGTTTAAGGAATGTCACAGGTTACAGGTGCAGTTCTGATCTCTGATTACCATTTTCCTTTCTTTATGTGGGTTTTCTTTGAGCTTTAGTTTCCTTCCATCTTCCAAAAATATGCTCATAGGTTCATAGGATGATACTAGGCTATTGGCCAGGAGGCCTTTATAAACTTAGCCAAGAATTTCACCCATGTTCCCACAAAGACAGCACCTGTTTCCCCTGTCCAGCAGGGACATAGGTGGGATCCCATTTGGTACATTTTCTGTTTCCCATCCAGGCCTTCCTGGTTCCTCTTAAAGAGGGCTAGTGAGGTACTGTGCTTGACTTGGAGAGGGAGTCTATTCCACAGATGGGGGAGTCAAATGGGGGACACAAATCTATCCCACCAAGTTCTGTTAATGTCACAGGCCAGGTTAAGGCCTTGCATGTGGGTTGCACAAGTGGAGTTTGAATTACGGATATGTAGCAATTCCATCAAGGCTGGGTCTGAGATGGCCTTGTATGCCAGTCACAGGTCACCTCTGAGCAGTCTGTATGAGACTGAGAAGAGGGACAGGGCTTTTAGCCTATCTGTACAGAATAGGTATTTGAGACCCTGGATTTTCCTAGTCAGGAACCTCTGTGGCCTCTCCAGATGCTACATGTGCTTGGCAAGGTACATGCCAAAGGGGGCATTGAACTCGATAATGGGTATGATAAGGGAGGAGTACAGGGATGTTATGACCACCTTGTTCCTGGATGAAATACCCTTACTTATGAGGTGGGCTGTGTAGAAGGCCTTCCATGCAACAGAGACAACATGGAGGTCATAAGTCAGGTTGCTATCAACTTAGGTGCCCCAGTCCCTCAGGACTGATTGCATGCTTAGTACATTGTTATTAATGTGATAATTAGTGAGGATACCATTTTCCCCAAAGAGGATAACGATGCATTTCTTGGCATTCAGTTTGAGGCCATGCTTCTGTCACCAGTCATTAGTTTGGGTAAGACCCTCTTGGAGGATTTTCACATCACTAGAGGAATTTAAGACAGCACCCAGCTTGCAGTCATCTGCAAACTTGGCCAGCCACAGACTGCTGGTTTTGGCTCACACCTCAGGAAAGTATATCTCAAACAGTAAACAGTAAAGGACACAAGACTGATCCTTGGGGGTACACTGCTTGTTACGGGTCTACTACTAGAGGTGGCTTCCCCTATTTTGACTGAGTAGGTTCTATCAGTGAGCCAGTCAGCTACCCATCTGGTAGCATACGGGTTGATGCCTAGCTGGGAGAGTTTATCTATTATGCCAGAGTGTGGAATAGTGCCAAAGGCTTTGGCTAGGTCAAGGTAGATGGTGTTAAGCTAATGGGCCTATAATTGCCTAGGTCAGTGGATGTTCTACCTTTGTGAAAAGGGATGACTGTGGCTGTCCTCCATTTAGCTGGGATGAAGCTGGTGCTCATGCTTTGGTTGAATAGGGTGCCTAATGGAGCTGACAGCTCATGCCTGAGTTCATGTAGGATGCAGCCAGGGATGTTGTCAGGTCCCATGGAGATTGTATTTTTTGCACTCAAGAGGGCATTAAAAACCTGCTCCCTGGTGATGAGGGGAAGGAGGCAGGTGCTGAGGATGTCCTAGTTTACTGATGGGGGGACAGAGGGGTGAAGTTTTCACTGAACCTTGTCTGCCAGCAGGTTGCCTATATCTATGGCATTTGTATATGTGGTGTTCTTGACCACCAGTTCAGAGAAGATTTGGGTGTTACCTTTGAGATTGCTGACATATGTGAAGAAGGCCTTGTGATTGTCCTTAGTGGATATGGCCAATTTGGACTCAAAGTTAGCCTTAGAGGATTTCACCAGTAACCTTATTTGCTTGTTCAGACAAAGGACAGATTACTTCCAACTTGGCACCTGCTCCTTCTTGGTCCTGGACAGCAATTTTTTCCTTTTACTATAGAGTTTGTTTATTGCTGCTGTCCACCAGACAGGTTTACTCTTCCTTGAGTGAGATGATTTAGTTCTGTCAGGTATTGCTGAGTCCATGCAGCTATGTAGGTGCTCATATATTTTTTTTGGTGTAGACTTGGACATTAGTGCTAGTTCCTACTGAAGGGATGGTGGCTGTGAAGCTGCTTATACCTGCCCTCAGGAGATTGTAGTCAGTTCTGGAAATTTTTTTTGTTTGACCCTGACGAGGGGGAGATGGTAACTTTGAAAGTGATTGGTTTATGGTCAAGATCTTACCAAGGAGGATGACACTGCAGGGGTGCTACAATGGCTACTCATGTTGGTTAGTACCAGGTCCAGGATATTTTCACCTCTCATGATGGTATCTACCAGCTGATCCAATCCAGTACATCTCAAGTCATTCACACTAACACGGACTGTGGCAGAGTCATAACAGTACCTGTTGTTAAGAGACTTGAGTGTGTGCATGATATGGTAGATTTTAGCACCTGACAACCCACTTACTGTGAATTTCTCCTTGTCTAGCCTGGGGAGGAGCACATCTGTGTGTCTCACGATAAAGTCTCCTCTGACTAGTATGTTGGTTTTGTGGCTGGGTCTTAGAGGCTGTGAGACATAGGCTTGTGTACTATGTGTGGTGAGGTCTGTTTTGTTTATGTATGTTTTTGTTGGGAACCTCCACATATGAAAAAGTGTGTTATACAGGTGTGGGTGGTGTTAGAAGTGTACTGTTTGTAGTGTTTGTGCGGACAACCTTTTCAGTGCCAGATATACTGACTTGTGACTGAGACAGCAAGGATTCTAGGTTCTTAATGTAATTGCATCTCTCACATATTGTGTTCCTAGGTGGTAGTAGAAGAGGGTTGTCTATGTACATGAGGCAATTGCTACACTGTCTCAGGATGCCCATATCAGCCAGACTAGTAGGAGAAACCATAGGAAATTGTCCGTCCATGGTTTTCAGAATCTGTGGAAGAGAGGTCAGGGACAGTAGATTGAGTACTATCTGAGGAGAGTACCTATAGGTGTAAGTAGGGCTGGATAAAATCAATGCAGTAGCTGCAAGGGAGGGCCTCACTTACACAGGAGTGCTAGTAAGGGAAACAATGCAGCTGAAATACCTCGCAAAGGGTTACAACGGTGCAGTGGCATTGCACGACTCACAATCAAGCACAAACCTGCACAAACACAGGATTTAAATACCACAAAATGAAAGTAAAATAGAAACACTGGAATTGACCAATCAACCCTTTGTCCCTGAGCTCTTAGCTAAACACCCTATGCCAGACCAGTTCCAACCAGTTCATTTACTCCCACTAAGTGCAAGCAGGCCTCATCCAGCACAAGATGGTGTAGCAGAAAACACAGGAATCATACAAATAGATCTGGATACAGCAAAACCTGTAACCAGACTATGCTAAAGATATTTAAACTGTGTTTAGGTCGATTTAACACAGGAGAACAGATACACATTTAAATATAACATTATTATACATTTAAACAAATTAACCAATTAACCAATAAAAAAGCTCAAAACTGAGCCCTGTTCCAGCAACCTTCAATCAGACGAGTTCTAACTGCACACTCCTGCCACTAGGGTGCAGGGGAACCCTCTCCAACAAAAGATGGCCTGGTTTAGTGCTCAAGTTACACCAAACAGAGCTAGATTCAGCAGGTCTATGCTACAGCAAACAAGGTGCACCAATTTCAGAAAGAAACAATTCAAATAAGCAGGCACAATAAGCCTTCAACCAGCAATTCCCAGTTCAGAAGGACATAATCTACCCTCTCCTCCCACAAGAGTGTAGAGCACAAATGTTAATGTAAAATAACTGGCCCGAAGCCCAAGTGCTTAAACTAGAACTAAGACACTTTTAGAGTAACCGACACACTAAGCCTTCAACTGGTAATTGCCAACTTAGAAAGATGTAAGCTACCTCTCTTGCCACAAGAGTGTAGACCACAAACCATCCTAATGTAAAACAACTGGCCTGAAGCCCAAGTGCCTAAACCAAAAGGATTAGAGTAACAGTTACAATTTAATCAGGCTAACAAGCAATAATGAATGCAGCAAAATAAATGGAATTGAATACTTTTAAGAACAAGCAGCAAAGGCAAAATAAAGTAGGATGAAACACGAATACAGTAAAAGCAGATGAATGAAGTGCAATTTTATTAAAGTTAAGAGGGAAGGGATGAAACAAGATAATTCAATGTTGAGAAACTAAGGGGGTGGGCCTTACCAAATTATTTATTTCTGCTCAGTAGAATGAGCTGATGAGATAGGACTGGGATGAGTATCCAAAATTATATTTATAGTAGGGGCAGGCAACTCAAAAGCCACCAAAAATGCAGCCAGAGATCAGCAATATTCAGAGCAAGCAGACCAAGCAAACTCTTCAGCTAACTAGAGATATTTCTAAATAAAAGGTCAATGCTGTTTCTCACCTCCCCCCAATAATTAACTGATGTTATTCACAGTTTGCAAAGGAATTCTTTGGTAACTTTTTTTTAACTGACCCTAGCTAAGAACTCTTAAAACTCCAACAGAACAGAAAACTTAAAACAAAACAAATGTAATGCTAGAATAAGATACAAAATAGAAGTAATCAAACTTTAACTGAAGAGCTTCAATTCAAAATAAAATGCAGATAGGGATCAGTAATATTCAGAGCAAGCAGGCTAAACAACACTTTGACTAAATAGAAATACTTCTAAATAAAAGAACAATGTTGTTTCTCAGCTCCCCCCACTAATTAACTGATGTTATTCACAGTTTGCAAAGGAATTCTTTGGTAACCTTTTCAACTGACCCTAGCCAAGATCTCTTAAAACTCCAACAGAACAGAAAACTTAAAACAAAAACATATGTAATACTAAAATAACATACAGAATAGAAGTGATCAAACCTTAAATGAAGAGCTTCAATTCAAAACAAAATGCAACTAGGGATCAGCAATATTCAGAGCAAGGAGGCCAAACAACACTTCAGCTAAACAGAGATACTTCTAAATAAAAGAGCAATGCTGTTTCTCAGCTCCCTCACCCTGACTTTCTAGTCTTAACTGTCCATTTATGTCATATGTAACCTTATGGCCCAGTTTGTGGCTGAAAGGGATTCAGAAAGTACATGTTCACTTATGTTGTTAACACATAATTTATGTGTGAGGACTACAGAACAGATATGCGGCCGAGCTAGGTATGGAAATAAGGCATATAAGGAAAGCTGGTGGTGGAATGGAGAAGTCCAGGAAGTAATCAAAATAAAGGAGTGCAGGAAAAAGTGGGAGATACAAAAGATAGTCAAAAATAAAGGCCAGCACTAAGTGTGGTTAATATAACTTTCTTTTAATACAACATAAATAACAAAAAGGGTAGGGTGAAACCCTGTAATCCCCACAAAAATTCATCCAGACCGGTTTTTGCTGAAATAGCCTTCCTCAGTGTTAAACACAACCTTGTCACATCCACATAATTTATACAAATCAATTAATTAAACAGAGTTGGTTATTGGCTAATTATAAATGGTCATTTAATCCAGGCTGAAAAAAAAGAAAAAAATTCAAAAAATTTAACCTGGATATGGGGGACTATGACAGCGGGAAACCCTTTGGATCATATAAACAGGTTAAATTTGGTCAGCCCGAAGTTAAACCCTATAATCAGAAAAGAAAGAGACCCATATCAATCCTTAAAGAATCTAGAGGGGGGAACAGTAGTACATCAGGTGAGGATTCTTCCTCAGCCACAGAGGTAGACAGTAACCAAACTTTAGAATCGCCCATCCCAAAAAGATGGAATTTGGATGCCCCTTTAAAGCCTGGACAGACAGGGGAGGCAGAAAACATAGAGGGGGTAAGGGATCTCGAGAGTCTTCTGAAACTAATGGTACAAAAATAAACAACACCTGTAATGTTTTGAACATCTCTTCTAAACCACTATCTGAGGTGGAAATACAAGTACTAAATAAAGGCTTAACCTTTGCACCTGGTTTTGTTGTATCTGAAGATTCTTTGGCACAGGATGTGGTAGCATTTTGTTGTCTACTTAATTTAAGATTGTTTTTTGATGATGTAACTTCTGGCACTAACACTAATTCCTTCAAATTTCATAAATCTACATTTACCCCACCTATGTAGCAACAGGTGCCCTCCTTCCAGTCTAGTGTCTCAAAGATTTACCTTTTCATGCCCATGAACATCAATTATCACGTAAAAATCTCTCAAAGATTGAACTACAGGTAGTGTCTAATTTACAAAATAATAAGAACTTAGTGATCTTACCTGCTGATAAGGGAGGAGCTGTGGTGGTTATGGACTGGAAGATGTATTTCAATGAAGCCCAGAGGCAACTTAGGGATGGCTGGTATTACATGTCAATCCCCTTAGATCCAACCTTTAGATTCAAGACAGAAATAGATACCTTCCTAAAGCAAGCTAGGGGGGAGGAGGGTATTATTACAGATTCTGACCTATACCATCTAATGGTACAGGATTCCAAATCTCAGTATTTATATCTTCTGCCTAAAATACATAAGGACTTACACAAACCACTAGGAAGACCCATTGTATCAGACAGAGGGTCCCTTACCAAACCACTTTCACAGTTCCTAACCAAGTATTTACAGCCATTATTGAAATTTATCAGGGCACATATTCAGGATACACCCCAATTTTTAAGTATTATTTCTGATATGTAATTAGAATTGGGTTGGCTCCTATGTACACTTGACATTACTGCCCTCTGTACTAACATCCCTCATTGGGCTGGCCTTTGTGCATTACAATATTGGTTAGAGAAAAGTGAACTTTATCAGCCTGGATTTAACACATTTCTGGTTTGCTTAGCAGAGCATGTTTTAACTAAAAATGTCCTGTACTTTCAGGGGGCAGCTTTTGCCCCCATTTATGCTGACCTTTTTATGGCTTATGTGGAAGATCATCTCATTTATGACCCAGGGCACAATTTGTATCTGGAGGAAATTGACATTTGGAGGCGCTATTTGGATGACTGTTGGCTGGTGTGGACTGCTGATATTAGTTATCTTCAAGAATTTGTAGAATATCTAAATGGGAATAAATGGGGAATCCAGTTTATGGTTCATTATCATATAAACCATATTACATTTCTGGATCTCCTGATCAAAAGGAATGAGGATAACAGTCTTGCTAGTGAAATTTTTCGGAAATACCCACAATACAATTCCCTACTCCATGCATCCAGCTTTCACCCACAACATGTCATCAGGAACATCCCCAAATCGCAGTTCTTTTGGGTCAAACGTGTTTGCTCCAATTTGGATAAATATGAACAATATAGGAATGATCTGATACATAAATTCCAAAACCAAAGTTACAAATATGGCAACATTATTACTGCCAGTAACTGGGCCTCCAGTCAGGATTGGAAGGACCTACTAACATATAAGGAACATTCAACTGATAAAACATTGGATTTGAGGTTAGTTACTACATATGGACGTAATACATGGGCCTTTTTGGATATTATTAACAGGCATTGGAACATCTTGCTATCGGATAGATATTTTAGGCAATAGATGCCTTTTCTCATTCCAGAGAGGGAGAATACTTGGTTCCTATTTTAGACATTACAAGCATCATCAGGGGGCTTCCACTACATGACAGCAACGTACAATTACACGTGAAATACTGTGTGGTTGTATACCTTGTGGGCACTGTACACATTGCATTAGAGTGAATAAAACCAAACAGTTTAGTAGTAAAAATACTGCCTTGGTCTATGACATTAAGTTTTTGGCCAATTGTGGGTCTGAATGGGTTATATATTTGGTAACGTGTACATGCTCTGCCTTTTATATTGGCCAAACATCCAGGGTCCCTATGTTTATGGATTAAACAACATCTGAGTGATATTAGGAATAAGAGACAATCAAATGCACTATTCAAACATACTCTCAAACATGGAAATGCTTCCTACAGATTTACTGTCATTCACAAACTTTTTGGTGACAAGATGAATAAATCTGGGTGGCATACTACTCTTAATGCTAAAGAAAGGAAATGGATTATTAAACTAGGTTGGCTTTTTCAGCCTGGATTAAATGACTATTTATAATTAACCAATAACCAACTCTGTTTAATTAATTGATTTGTATAAATTATGTGGATGTGACAAGGTTATGTTTAACACTGAGGAATGCTATTTCAGCTGAAACCGGTCTGGCTGAATTTTTGTGGGGATTAGAGGGTTTCACTCTACCCTTTTTGTTATTTATGTTGTATTAAAAGAAAGTTATATTAACCACACTTAGTGCTGGCCTTTATTTTTGATTTTACTGAAGGTTTGTTGGGCCTGTGCACTTGCTGCACTTGCGAGGGTTATTTTGGCTTGAGATATAAAAGATAGACTAGGCTAGGAAGGAATACTGGTTGGCTAACACAGAGGATAAGAAAGGAGATGAAATATCAAAGATCAGAGCATTAGAGGCACTCTATAACCTTCAGGAAAGTGACTCAGTAGATGGCACAAAGAAACTCTATCAGGTTTCAAGGCGAAGACGGAAACATAAAGAAGATAGTCAGGCACCTTTAATAAGGGATGCCAGCAACAACCTGCTCACCAGTCCACAGGGCATCAAAGGCAGATAGGTGTACTTCCAGCAGCTTCTGAAATGAAAAAAAAAAACACAGAAGCTGTAAAGTCCCAGACACAGCCTATAATGAGAGAACAAGAGAAACCCACCCTAGAAGAAGTAAGAATAGCGCTAAGGAAAATGAATTCATGGAAATTAGCAGGCTCAGATGAGGTCACAGCAGATATGATAAAGGTGCTGGGTGAGACAGGGGAGAAATGGTGCCTGAGAGTACTCATAGCAATATGGGGAGAAAGGCATATCCTAGATGACTGGAGAATAAGCATACGAGTGCAAGTGTTCAAGAACAAATGGGACATTCACAACTGTGGGCAGTGCAGAGGTATCAAACTCCTGTCACACTTCATGGAAGTTCTGGGGAGGGTGATTGATAAACGAATATGCAGAGTAATAGAAAGTAAGATGGGAGATAAGCAGTTCAGATTAGGATGCAGCACAACTGTCCCAATGTTTGCAGTGAGACAGATAGTTAAGAAGAAACTAGAGATGAAGAAGGATGGTTTGAGCTTGCCCATTGATATAGGGACAGGGTATCTTCCTGTGATACTGGCAACCTAGGATTAACTGGAAATTTGAGGAGCTGGGGGGTTAGCTGGGGATGACAGACTCAAACAGCTGACTGTCAGCTTATCAATCTTGGTGGGGATGGGGGAGGATTTCTTCCGGCACCATTCTCTAGTGGACTCTGGACAGCACAGCATTGTTGTCCCACAGATGCATGTGTTCATTAAAGGGGGAGGGTGGACTTTAACACATCATGGGTGGGAATGCCCATAGGTATGTGCTTACATTACTGCATGCCCATCCATCATGGGGAAGCTAGAGTATGCTAAAATAAATCCCCGAGGTTAGGATGTATGTCACTGGGTGTTGTGCCTCTATCTCCTCTCCTTCTTCCATAATGATAGATGATTATAACACCAAATGCAGCCCCAGGTTGGTGGCCCTGGTCCAGGGGGTAAGCCAGTCTGTCCTGTCAGGTGGTTGGGAGAAGAATAAATAGGCAAAAACACTAGCCAGTGGTCATCCTAGCCAAACAATTTAAAGAAAAAATAGATCTGGTTGGCCTGACAGCTCCTTCTGGCCATGTACCTATGCTCATTGCTGTCCTCTACAAATGCTACCAACCTTCCTCTCAACAGTTTTTCCTTGACTTTCTCTACCACTGCAGTTAAGGTAATAAGCGTCTAGTTCCGGATATTTTTTTCTGCTCCCCTACTTTGTATAAGGGGTGTCATTTGGCTGCAGTCTTCCAGTTCTGTGCAACTTCTGCATCGGTCTCTGATCTGCTGAAGGTCTTCATCAAGGTCTGCCAACAGACTAAGCAAATTTTTGAGGGCAATATGAAGCTGCCCATCTGGTTCTTGCAATTCATTATCCATAAGGGCAGCCATTTTCCAGTGACCTTCCTCTTTCTCTATCATGGTGACTGTCCTCTGTTCACCCCATTCTGCCCTGCCTCATTCCCAACATGGCATTCTTCCTTTGTAAAAATGTAGGCAAAGACTTCATTCAGTACCTCTGCTTTTCCCCATCATGGGTTTTTCCTTCCAGCGTTGTTCAGCCCAGTCCGCTCTGTCTCTCCATTCCTTTTTTCTGTGGCATACATAAAAAGCTCTTGTTTTCCTTCTTAAGTCCTTCCGCGAACTCTATTTCTGCTATAGCCTTTGCTGCCCTCACTATCTTTGTTACATTTTGATAGCCTTTCTGTACTGTGCCTCTTTTACCTACTTTCTATCTCCCATAGGCCCTTACCTTCCATCTAAATGCTAGCCTCGCATTCATATGTAGCCACAGAGGTCTTCTTCTATTTTTACCTTTTTTCTTTTTTCCTAACAACATTGCCCATCACCCTGAGTATTCTGTCTATGAATCATTTCATTAGCCTTCTTACTCCCTGAATTTATTTATTACTTGTCTCCTAAATCACCCTTGGCCATCCTCCCAGTACAACATAATACTCTCTTCTAAAACCCCCATCATCGTCTTTGTTTTTTTATTCTGACCCTTTCCCCCTACTCTTAATGACCACTGCTGGCTAATGGTGCCATAGCTTGGACATCTGTGACAGCATCTGCACTAGTTATGACCACTTCTAAAATTCTATCCTTTCTGGTACAGTTCTACACCAGCTGGCTGTATGGTTCAAGACCAAAGTTAGTTCCTGATCCTTCTCTACCCTGGAGTTTGGAATCTTCCAGTCTGCTCCTGGCAGATTCAGATCCCTCATGAGTATTACCCTCTTCTTCTTCTACCACATTATTTTATTCTGACCCCAAGTATCTCATCCTCCTCTCTTCTTGTCTCATAAGTTCATAGGTTGATAGGAGGTTACTAGGCTAGTGGCCCTAGATCCTTTACAAGCCTAGCCATGTTAATCCCAAGTATTCCCATTTGTTCTTTTTGTGTAGTTCACAGATTGAATTCATGAACAGAGTGGGTCTATGATAAACACCGGCTACCCCTGTCCATGAGGGACATGGGTGCCACCCCAGTGGCAAATTTGCAGTCTCCCATCCAATTATCTAGGTTGCATCTGAACAGGGTCAATGAGGAGCTCTGTTTTACATGAATAGGAAGTCTATTCCAGAGAAGCAGCAGTCTCTGGGAGACATATCCATCTCTCCAGCATGTTCTGTTAATGTCACAAGCTAGGTTGAGATCCCTAGAGTGAGTGACTCTTGTGCCATCTGACTTGCAGATGTGCAGCACTTCCAATAGGGCAGGGTTGGAGATTGTCCTATAGGCCAGGCACAAGTCACCTCTCAGCAACCTATAAGATACAGAGTAAAGTGACAGGGCTTTCAGTCTGTCCACTTAGGTCATGGTTTAGAATCCCTGCAACAGGTGTCTGGTGAGGTACATGCAAAGGGGGGCATTATACTCTATTAGTGGTCTGATGAGGGTTGAATACAGTGGAGTTATAACATCCATTGACCTGGATGCTACGCTCTTGCTTATGAGGTGTGCTACACAGAAGACTTTCCTTACCACTGTGGAAACTTGGTGGTCAAAATTGAGATCACTATCAAACTGTGTTCTCAAGTCTCATACCACTGGGTTGGAACTTGGGGGTGCTGTCAATACTGTAATTTGTAGGGAATTCCATTTTTCCAAAGGGAATAGTAATGCATTTTTTTTTTTGCATTTAGTTTTAGACCATGGTTTTGGCAGCAATCATTTGTTTGTGTTGGCCCTTCTTATATGTTGACATCGTTGGGGGACTCAGTGGTTGCTCCCTGTTTGCAATCATCAGTGAACTTGGTGAGCCAAAGGCTGTCTACTTTGGCTAGACCTCTGACAAATAGACACCAAACAGAAAGGGGCCTAGCACAGCCCCCTGTGGTACTCCACTGGTGACAGTTCTACTGCTGGAGATCTCTGGTGGATGACACACTATGTCAGTTCACTATCTTCCCTATCTCTTAACTGTCGTGGCACCCCACCTACCTTCTAAACCTAAGTCCACCCTTGCCACACTCCTGGATAGGTGTTCCACCTCATCCTCTGTAACCTCATATCTGATGTCTTCCTTTGTGTAGACCATTACATCATCCCAGTCCCTCCTATCAGTGTGTGAAGTACTCATCCAGTGCATCTGACCATGACAGTGTCTGTGCCATAGGTATAACATACAAGGGGTCCTCATTGGTAGAAAGGGAGTCACTCCAGCATATTAGGTGCTTTAACAAAGAAGTACACTAAGCAATAGAATTTAATCCAGAACTCATTTGGCTCCCTGGACATTGTCATGTTGGCACCCATCATCCCAAAGTTATGCACAAAAAAGGGAGCAGAACTGCACCTATCACCTTCTATTGTTTGATATTTGTATTTCATTACCATTACTTTATATGTCTGTTATGTTGATATTATTGTGTATATGAAATCCTACTACATGTACATTTATGCCTCTGTACAATCTTTGTGACTATGACATGTCTGCATATACCTGTTGTAAATGTATCTGTGACAGGTAATGGCTGAAAGAGTCTGTATCAACCATCTCAGACGGTTAAAAAACAAACAAACATCCAAAAAAGGAAGGTGTTATTCCTAGCTTCTTGCTAGATTTAATAACCACCAAACAAGACCTCCTGCACGAAGGCAATTGCACGGCCCCAAAAACAAGGTACATCCAGAAAAAAGCTATCATTGCTCCTGCATCCAGGGACTGGTTATAGTCTAATGATATTGACGTAGCACTACCAGATTTCTGGGTTTATGCTATTATTGTCAAGATCTATTTAGACAATATGTATTTTGAAGCATAATAATAACAGGTAGTGGATTTATGCCTGCTCTTGGTCTGTTATTCCCACAAAGAGTTTAATTTCATATTTATTGCCAGGTCACATTATGGACCTAATCAGTTTGATATCTGGTTTATCAGTTGACAGAGAAGACCTTGGAGTATTTGGTTTAGGTACCAGTACAGACAATGGTAGTATCAGTGGATTTCTGGGTCCTGAGTCCAGTTGTGGTGTGGCTTTTGATCAATTGCACAAACATTTAAGGTCTTTGAGATCTAATGTATGGCATTCTAAGCTTTTCAAGGCCTACATGGCCAAAGGTATAACACCTAGAGGGCTTAGAATCAGAATACAGCCTCTTGTTAGTGAGGCGGATGATGAACTAAATAGTCAGTGGGCAGCTATTCAGCAACAAGCTACCATGTCTTTTGTTGAGGCTATGGCCAAGTACCATGACAGAGTGGTCGATCGTGAGATCATTGACATCACAAAACTGTGCAGTGAAGTGTAGAAATTTGAAGGAGAAACATTTTTCACTGGACACTTGAATAAGGTTGCTATGAATTTAAGTAATCTTGAAGAACAACTTAAATCCAGAAAAATCAAAAAATTCCAATGTGACCAGCTAGACTATCAGGGTAACAGCCCATTTAGCAATACTAACAAGAATGTCAGATTTACACCTAATCAATCCAGAACCCCCAAAAGGAAGAGGCCCAGATCTATTTTTAGAAAACGGACAGTAGATAATGGATCATCTACGGATGATCTATCTTCCTGTATGGATAGTGATATGCACCTGGCATCAGATTCACCGACCCCCAAAAGGACACAGGGATTTGTCCCTTTAGGACAAGATACAAATGAGGGGGGAGGAAGCACAGGAAAAATCAACAATATTCAAAGTCTTTTGAGACTAGCAATACAGAAATAAACAAGAATGCAAATGTAAATGTTTTGAACCTATCAGACTTTAATTTGTCAACTACTCATATGTCCATCCTTAATAAAGGACTAACTTTTATTTCTGGTTTTGTGGTCTCTGAGGATGTTCTGGCGCAAGATGTAATGTCTTTTTGTAGAACACTTAATCTTAAGTTGCAGTTTGGTGATACAGATGGTAACACTTACTATGACACTTTCACATACCATAAATCACACTATCTTCCCCCTATGCATCCCATAGTGCACCAGTTTCAGAGCAGTATTCTCAAAGATCTGCACTGTCGGAGCTCTGATATTTCATTCAAACCCAATAATTTGTCTTTGGCTGAAAAGGATGTGATTATGGAATTACAGAACAACAAGGATATTGTCATCATATCTGTGGATAAGGGTGGGGCAGTAGTAGTAATGAATTGGTCTGAATATGACAATGAGGCCAAGAGACAGCTTCTGGATAGATGTTACTATTCGGAAATGCCGATCAACCCCACCTTTAGATTCAAGAAACAAATAGATGAATTCCTGGCATCTGCTAGGGATGAAGGTATTATTACTGACAGGGTGATGCAGCAACTTATGATTCAGGATTCTGCTAATCAATACATCTATTTTTTACCCAAAATACACAAAGATCCAGTTCATCCACCAGGCAGACCTATTGTGTCAGGTAGGGGATACATTACGGAACCTTTGTCCATTTTTCTTACCAGGTATTTGAAACCTTTGCTATCCAGGGTACATTCCCATCTACAGGACACTACAGAATTCCTGAAAATCATTTCCGAAGCCCAGTTAGAACCAGGTTGGCTCATGTGCACACTTGATGTCAGTGCTCTTTACACTAACATCCCTCATCAGGTTGGTTTGGAAGCTCTTGCCCACTGGCTACAGGTGGCGGGTTTATATCAGCCTGACTTCAACACCTTTCTTGTAGGCCTTGCAGAACATGTCCTAACTAACAATGTCTTTTTTTACCAAGATACTTGCTATTGGCAAACCAAGGATACAGCTATGGGGGCATCTTTTGCCCCCATTTATGCTGACCTATTCATGGCATTCATTGAAGAACAAATAATTTATGATAGCAGTCACAATATCTTTCTGGATGAAATTGACATTTGGAGGTGGTATTTGGATGATTGCTGGATGGTATGGAGGGCAGATGTTAACTATTTACTGGAATTCATATCCTATCTGAATGACAACAAATGGGGTCTACAATTCACAGTTAACCACCATGTAGACACCATCACCTTCCTTGATGTGCTGATCAATAGATTACCTGATCATACTTTAAGTACACAGGTTTTTAGGAAGTACCCGGAATACAATACTGTCCTCCATGCATCCAGCTTTCGTCCCCCTCACATAGCAAGAAATATCCCCAAATCACAATTTATATGAATGAGGAGTATTTGCTCTCAAGAACCCACCTTTCAAGAACACAGACAGGATTTGACAAAGAGATTTAGGTCCAGGGGATACCACATGGGACATGTTCTGCAGGCCAGTAACTGGGCAAACACACTAAACAGGGAGAATTTGTTAACTTACAAATCACGGAAAAAACAAGATCCTCAACCGATTAGATTTGTGACCACTTATGCAAGGAACTCAGATATATTAATCAACAGTATACACAGACATTGGAATATATTACAGTGTGATCAAGAGCTAGCTAATATATTGCCAGATAGATGTCTGTTTTCATTTCGTAAAGGGAAGAACCTGGCATCTTGTTTCAACCATTACAAACACTCTCACGACAATAGCTGGTCTCAACTTACACAAACCACTTTGACAGGGGAACCTTTGATAGGATGTTTCCCATGTGGTCATTGCATAAATTGTGATAAAATAACCAAGTCCAAACAGTTCACAAGCAAAAATTGTGGTATGGTATATGATATAAATTTTTTTGATAATTGCAGCAGCGACTGGCTTGTATATTTGGCAACATGTACCTGTGGTTCTTTCTACATTGGGCAAACATCTCGTCCTCTCAGGCTGAGGACTTCTGAGCATGTAAGTAATATAAAGAATACAAAATCCAATAATGCATTGTATAAACACTGTATGTTACATAAATCAGCAAAATTTACTTTTATGATCATTGATGTGGTAAAGGGTAACAAACTAAACAAAACAGGTTGGCATTCCATTTTAGACTCCAAAGAGAAGAAATGGATTGTAAAGCTAGGTGGATTATTTCCACCTGGTCTTAATGAGCAATTCTAAAATGAACCAATGGGGTTAATGATGCATGTAAACAGTAATACTTGATTTTTTATCTTTACACTGATGAAGGCTGTGTCTTTTACCAGCCGAAACCGGTCTCCTTTCATGCTGTTTTCATGCTGGTTTAATTAATAAATTTCTTTCAGGTCACAGTTTGCTGGCTCAAGGTGTTTTTCTGGATTTAATAACATCAAAGGACATTCACTTAAGCAGCTGTGATTTTAGCCTGTCCTGTTTAAATGAATGCCAGTACTACACTCACTCCTGATCAGCAACTCTTCTAAGGTGTCAGACAACTCCCTAACTGCTTGTACCTAGGACAGATGTCCCCCTCTTCTCCCCACCGTAGATACGCTATTGATGTACTCTATAAAGCTTGTTACAGAAATAGGGCCACAACACATGCTGGGTGCACGGTGGCCATTTGCATATTGTTATGTCCCTGTTAGAATAACATGTACAGCTATTACATAGTCCCCCAGCTGGTAGACAGGCTGGACCTTCTATTCTTGCCCAGTGGTTACTATAAATACCCATCATGCCCCATTAAGCAAACCTCTCGAGTCTCAGTGTGTACTGAATCACCTGAATATCAGAGTAAAGTAGAAATAAACATTTATCTAGTAATGTCTCATCAATATTTGCTGACATGCCTCATTCTTCACTTCTTCCAGATGCATTCTCATATTATGCAAAAGAGTTGGTGAATAACATTATCTGTTAGCATGATCAGCTGCCCACCGATATTTCATCAGTAACACCAGCATACCACACCTGTCTGTTAGACAGTGATAAGATGTAGTAGTCAGGGAGTGGAGCATGATGGATAAATAGAAGGTGCTTTTGTGAAGTAAGGTAGTCTGTATTTGAATGGAGGCCCATTAGACATCTGGAAAACATTTCTGATGCAGTCTGTAATCACTGAGTGATAACTTGTGGAAAGCATGGTATAATACATTTCTAGTGTATCAGGCAGGGAACTTGTGCTGCTTTGGTCTGCAGAACGACCTGTACAGTCCTTCTAGAACTACTGGTGGGCATTTCTGTAGGCTAGGATACAGTTCTACGCAGTAGTTTTACAACTTTTTAAATGGATGCACCCTAAATGGATACCATCTAATGCAATAGTCATGTACCAAACTGTGGGAACCCTTAGTTAACAGAGATGATTCCTGCACGTGGTGGATTTTATATTTATACTGGTAATGACCTTCCAGTAATAGTGCAAACACCTGCACAAATATACCAAACAGCATTTTTAGATGCATATACCTGTTCATCTTGTGATTCATGTTCTGCTGAATTCTCATTTGCTGTTGATGATACAGTACTAGATGTACTCGAAAAGGTTCTTGTCAGATTGCTGCATTTCTGCATTCCTTTCTTTGATTTCAGCAACTTTAAACCTTTAAAATATAGCAACATAAAAGCATGAACATCTTGCTTTAGGTACCGGAAAGTTGACTATACAGTTTAGCAGCATCTGTGGTACTTGTACTTATAGTATAATGCAGTGTCCCTTTTATTTATTTTATTTTATTTGTCACCCAAGATGAGTATTTCCTACCCTGAAGCAGCTGTAACAATTATATATTTACTTATGTTTAACTAACTGGGTTAGCCCTGCTGGACAAGGACCATTTTCAGACAGGTCCTGGGAAAATGCAACTGTACAGTAATGACAGGCATTTGTGGTCATTTTGCAACATGTAAAATACTTTGCTAGATTGGTCTTATTCATGGACCCCCCCCCCCTTGCTTCCTGTAAATGCCACTGTGTGTATTCAGCTAGTGATGTTTGTAGCATCATATGTAAATGTGGCTGTGCATTGACAGGGGTCAATGGAAATAAACCACCAGGTGCAGTGCACTGATAGAAAAATTGTATAGTACAACAATCTTTAAAACTTATTTTATGCAAGCACTGGGCAGGAGTCAAATTGGATGTGTGTGTGTGTGTGTGTGTGTGTGTGTGTGTGTGTGTGTGTGTGTGTGTGTGTGTGTGTGCACATGCACGTGTGTGACTTTGAAGGAGCAGTGTCTGTGCATGATCTTCTTACTACTTGCACAACACAGCAGCACAGGTGGCATGCACTCCATTGTTTTAGTGAAGAGATTCATAATCACATGATTCCCAGGTAATGAGATGTTACCCTTTTGGGAATACAGATGGCTATGAACCGTTAAATAGCACAGCAGTGCAACTCAGCACATCGATGCAGGGCAGGTAGACATGATGCACCATTTCCTCTGAATAACAGCAAAACATTGTATTTATTTTATTTTATTTATTTTTAGTTTGATTACCGGGGAAGTCCACTGGGCCTGAAAGTGCCCATTTTCAGTGGAGGCCCAGGGAGAAAAGTTCCATAAGCAATACAATAATGGTTACATAATTTTAAAGGTATAATACATGTATAATATTCATACAGTAAGGAAATGTAAATGCATAAAATGTACATCATACAACACAGTTAACAGATACTAGAGAACACAGTTTACAGTTGTTTCCATTAAGAACAGCATGATCAACTGTCTTTAAAATAAAAGATGTACGGTTCTTGTGTTATTACACTAGTGGGGGGGGACAGTTTGCATGCAGTTGTTCTAATTAAGTAAGGTAAATACTTGCTGTGTAGTCAATAGAAATACTATGATATTTACAATATATACATACTTGGAGTCAGGTGAGAGATTGTTAATCAGTGTATATGTTTTATAATTGAGCACATAAGTATAATATAACACATAGTAAAATAAAAGATATAGAAAATACAAAAAGAATGATAATTAAAAACTTAGGAAAGAAAAATACAATTCTGCATGTGTTGAATGTTATAATAAATGTTAATAACTTTAAATCCAGATAATGTAGAAAAAGGTGAGCCTAACAGGCTATATAATAAAATATACAAACCCAATAACATGTAGCTGAAGCTGCCTGAAGGTGCCTGCACACCCACAAAGAAAGGGCAGTTAGACATTCCTCTCAGAAAAGTTGGTGCTCTCATAGATTTATTTATTTAATTATTTACATTTATTTACTAGGATAATGCATTGATCAAAATTGAAAAATTTCAGGCTCAGCTCAGGTGAAATAGGATCATAGGAAGTTTATTATTTATTTATTTACATTTGTTAACCAGGTAGTGTCCAACTGACTTGGAAACCCGTTTTCTGCAGAGACCCAGGGAGAAAAGCTCTAGAACAGTACTAATTAGTTAATGTACAAGTAGGTAAAAAACAAATATAACAAAAAAAATGCATGTTACAAGATCACACAAGGATTACAAGGTAATAGCAAACATTTACATTGTGTGCAGTATAAGTTAGGTACAAATTATGAAGTTATATAAAGGCATACAATATCCAAAAGAAAATCAAAGAGATAATATGCAAGTAATGCAAGAGATGAGCAATAATAGGACTCTCATGCAAAAGATAAGTAGCAATAGAAAGAAAACTAGCCAGGAGCAATACAGGGGCAAAGCCAGTTAGTATTTACATAATATTTCAGGGTAGTTTTAAATGCAGACAGGATGGGATTTTTTAAGATGTGCTGAGAAAGATTATTCCAGTCCTTGGCTATTTTATAGGAGTAGAAGGAATTGCCACGATAGTTGTGAGACTGTGTCACTTTTAGCATTAATTTGTTGGATGACCTAAGGAGCCTACAGTTAGTGTTAGGCTGTACCAGGTTTGAAAGAGCTGGGTGGTCAATGGGGCTGTGTATGATTTTATGGGCAAGTGAAAGTTGCTTTAGCACTAACAGATTGGGAAGTTCCAGCCAGTTGAGTTGTCGGAGAACTGTGTACTGATGCATTCTAATGGGGTGATTGGTAGCAAACTTTTTGTTATAGCAGGATTCTAGTTTATTAAGGTCAGCTTTGGATAGGTTGGTAAAGATCTGAGAGCAGTAGAGGAGGGTGGATAGCAAGTGAGATCTAGCAGTGGCAAGTCTAGCTTGTTGTGTAAGGTAAGGTTAAACCCTGCAGAGCTCCAATTTGGAGTAGACTTTTTTGATCGCAAGGCAGATGTGTTTATCAAATTTTAGTGTATTGTCTATGGTAACTCCAATCAGCTTGGTCTGATTGGTGAGTTCTATTATTGTACCATTTGAGGAGTGTATGGAGAGGGGTGGTGTGCTGAGTTTGGATGATTTGTTAGAGAAGATTATGAGCTTGGTCTTATTTGGGTTGAGGATGAGTTGATGCCTGGTGAGGTAATTTTCAATGGCCTGGCAAAACATTTGCATTTTGTGTTGAAGTTCTTGAGGGGAGTGGGCTGAGCAGATGAATGAGGAATCATCAGATAAATAAGGAATCATCAGCATATTGGATGATGGTGGCATGGTGGGTGGCAGTATTAAGGTTATTGGTAAATATGACAAAGAGGAAGGGCCCAAGTATGGAGCCTTGGGGTACCCCCATGTTGACCGGTAATAGTGTGGAGAGGTTGTTTGCCCATTTAGTAGCCTGTTGATGGTTAGACAGACAACTATGTAACCATGTTAGGGGTGAGGTAGTGAAATTATAAGAGGCAAGTTTGTTGAGTAGTAGCTGGTGGGATATTGTGTCAAAAGCTTTTGACATGTCTAGGAAAATAGCTGAGACTAGCTGTTTTGAGGTGGCAAATGGTATATATAAAGGTTTGAGAGCTGTGTTTGTACTATGTTTAGGCCTAAATCCATGCTGACAGATGGACAGTAGGTTGTTAGTAGTGATGGGATTCATGAGTTGCTGGTGAATACATTTCTCTAGGATTTTGGCTGTGGGAGAGAGGATGTCAATGGGTAGGTAGTTTGTAATATCTCTAGATGCACCACCCTTATGTAGTGGTATGATATGAGAAATGTTCCATAGATTGGGTACATACTGTCCTGAGATAGAGTGATTTATTAGTATGGATATGGGGTAGGTATTCATTGGGAAGCTGGTCAACAGCCAGACAGCAGGGTTTAGCTTACATAGAAGTTTTTGTTTTATGTAGGTGGTTTAATGGGTTTAAAGGAGAAAGAGTTAGTGTCATCAGAGGTTGGGGAGGGGACAGTGAGTGGTAGTTTTATTTTGCTGTCTAAGAGAGAAGTGATAGAGTAGATGAAGTGAGAGTTGAACTGTGAGGCTAAGGGCTCAGTGGCATTACTAGTGAGGGGAGCAGGGGTGGAGGTTTAAACAGGGTTAAGCAGGTGGTTGATGTTATGCCAGAACTTTTGTGGGTTGTGCTGGTATTTTTGTTGGCAGGTAAGAAAGTAGTTTTTTATCACTAATGACTCTTTTTCTTAGCTTGGTTTCTAAGTTGTTGATAAAGGGTGAGATCACTTTTGTTTTTGGTTGTACACTATAGTGACAGGTTCTATCCCTTTGTTTCATTAGTTGTTAAGTTTCATTAGATAGCCATGGGAGCTGTTTGGATTTTGGGGGGCAAGGTTATTTAATAATTCAAGGAATTTGTTGTTAAAGTATTCTACAGCAAAATCTAGTTGCAGGCTTTTTAATGGGGACCAATCACAGTGTTGTAGTAGTATATTGAAGGTGTCAGGGGAGAAATTTGTTTTGCTATGGGTGTATTTGAAAGGGATACAGGTTTGGATATGTATTCTTTTCCTGACTAGAAATGTAGGGGCATGGTCACTTAGTATGACTGGTAGACAGCCTGCTTGGTACCCCAGATTTGGCTTGTTGATTAAGATCCAGTCAAGTAGTGATTTTTTATTTGAGTGTTTGTCGGTGCAAGTGGGATAGTTTATAGTTTGGGTGAAGTTATGTAAGTTTATGAAGTTGATAGGAGAATCAGAGGAGCTGGAGAACCAGTCGAGGTTGAAATCATCTAGGATGATGGTTTCTTGGGTTAGAGAAAAAGATGACCAGGACAGGAGGGAGTCAATGCTATGAAGGTTGTTACCTGGTGGTAGGTAGATGGCAATGATATTAATGGCTTTGTGAGGATTAACATGTAAGCGAGTGATTAGAATTTCAGCAGTTGGGATGTCTGGAGCAGAACAATTTAGTTTATCATGATTAAGAGAGTCTTTAAACATAATTGCAACTCCCTCATCCCATTTATTTAGCCTATCTTGTCTTATAATATTGTAACTATTTTTGTTATTTTAGAGTCCATGATGTAGATGTGTTCAATCTGGACTCGAAGTTGACTTTAAGGGATTTCACTAGCCCTCTTATTTGCTTGTTCAGGCTAAGGAGAGATTGCTTCCACTTAGGCACCTGCTCCTCCTAGGTCCTGGACAGCAATTTTTTTCCTTTTGTTACACAGTTTATTTATTGCAGATGTCCACCAGACAGGTCTACTCTTCCTTGCGGAAGATGATTTTGTCCTGTCATGTATTCCTGATTCCATGCATCTATATAAGTGCTCATATAGTACTTTGGTGTAGATATGGGCATTGGTGCCAGTTCCTACAGTGGGGGAGGGGACTGCGAAGCTGTTTACACCATCCCTCAGGAGGTTGTAATATAAAACATTTCACAAAAATATATAGAAATGTAAGCAATAACAGAACAGTTCAGAATAATTACATAGAAAATAGCTCTGTATATACATTCCAGTGAACAAGCAGAGTGAAATGTACAATCAAGCAGAATATAATGTACAATATATACAATAGTTTCTAAAATGAATCCGTCTTCAGTGAATCTTGACAGAGAAGAAGAGACGTGGATAAGAGACAGGTTAGGTGACATGTCCTGCATTGAAGCAGGAGCATTTGGCATGGATGACAAAGTGCTTTGAGAGTTGCATTCTGAATATGGAATTGTATTCATTTCCTTAATGTCGATGGGGAGAGCTTGTCAAAGAGTAGGTACCTGACAGGAGAAAGCATGTGCAGTTCTGTGGAATTTGGTTCTAGGGGTAATGAGAGTTGCTGTGGCTTGTGTGTAGGGCCTCAGGTTGTATAAGTAGCTTTTTCTTGAAGTCTAGCTGCAAGGGTAGTAAACGTGTGGAGTTGGAGTAGTTTGCACTGAGATCATAAAAGGTTAGATATTTGTTAGAGCAACTTATTTTAAGAACATATCTGTTGTAACTAACATTAAGGCCCTCCCTTGATGGATTTTATAGTTAGGCTGAATCCCAAGTATTAACCCTCCATTGTAGAATCCAAAGGACCAAACCAGGACAATGTTCAAATGTCAGAATCCTTGAATAAGGTCTAGCCAAGACAGGCCTAACCCCAGAGTCATGGCTGATACCATAACAGCTGAAGAGGTGAGCAGAGCAGACCCAATCATCATGGCACCAATGTATACAAAAAGACATCATAAAAAGCAACAAGACAGCTACTCCTGGAGGAACAGGCCTCCATCTCAGCAAAAACCACCAGGCTAAGCCATCCACTCGAGGAAGAGAAAACCATTGCCAATCCAACAAGAGTGTCATCTGCAAGCACTTCCTTCATTGCAGCCAGACAGATGGCCCAACAATCCATCTAATTAAACCAGCACAACCCCTTTAGAGGAAACCTGAGCAAGCAATGTTCCTCCAGAAGGTGGTAGGAGCTCCCTTTCTCCAAGTTTCTGCCCTGCAAGGAAACAGGGAGAAGACTAGATAAGTTCAGAGACAAAAACAAAACTTGCTTTTTAGGAAGAGGAGTTGAAGCATGGGATCTTGACCCCATAAGGGATCAAAGGAGGCCCAACATCTGCCTGCCTGAAACTCCACAATCCTTCTTGATGAGGTGGCATTACTTGCAGATGAGTTAACCTAAGGATGAACTATAGCACCACAAAAATACAGACCCAAAGGCAGACAAGCAAGTTTGTCAGACATGAAATCTAAGTTTCCTGAAGGAAATAAGATCCACAAAAGGGTACAGAGAAGTAGCCATCCACAAATGCTCAACTGGCCAGAGCTGGGCCTCATTCCTGCCATCCACCAGAAAATATGGGCAGGAGATCAGCCATTAATAACCATGGTAAAACTGAAATATACCAGTATCTGAAACTTAAAGAACACCTGTAACTGACCAAATGGTGTAGTACTGTGCAGTGCTTTAAAGTGTGAACTGTTTCCACTTGTTGGCATTAGTAGAAGATACCTAGTAGATGATTTCATAGCAGCATCAAGCCCTACTGGCAGGTTGGTAGTGTCCAGGCAAATACACTTAGGATGTCCAGTATGGTGCTTATCCAGTAATAAAGTACCTACACACTGCTGTTCCAGGGGCAGGCATACATCTCTAGGATCTATTCATCTATACTAAAAAGAACCAGAAAAAGTAAGTTTTCTATTGTTAAAGCTAAGGACAGAATTCCAAAAAATAAGAGGAATAGCAATCAGTCTGAAAATCCCACTAACTGAATTACTAGGAAACCCAACTGCAGAGGTACAGTCATCTGTGACATGGACCACACAGAGCTCACAGGTTTAAAGCACAGAGGATCATGTATTACCGTAATGTATATACAAAGAATTGCAAAAAATTAACTCCACCATTGAATAATATATTGTCTCTAACCAGAAAAATATGCAGGAGATTGAGAAGCCTTGAATGAACATGTGGATTTCAAGATATGTGCTGACATTTGCGGTCAGACTTAATCTGGTGACAGCTTCCATCAAATCTTGAAAATCAATCTAGGAAGAGAAATCAAAGAATAGATGGAGTGGCAGAAATGACTGAAGTAGAGGACCATTTGGCATTTATGACTAAACTCCTGGTAAAATGGAAAATGAAGTGATATTGGCAGGGGCTCATCAGATAAGCTTTGTGCAACAAGGAGTAAGATTATGTAAAACCATCCTGGTACTGTTTGAGTCTTGTACCCAAACAGCAAGTGTTTCCATTCCTATGGAAAGTAGGCCATTACTTAAAATATGGTGAAGCAAGGGTCTTTGCTGATTGGGATAATTCAGATATCACAAGGAAGAAGTATTTTACTTCTGATTATCAAACTGTGCAAGCAGAAATCTTTGCACCTCAGACAACAATACCTCAAATTATTCAACGTTTTCTTCACATTGGGGATTAAGTCTTAAATAGACCCTGAAGATGCAATGAAGGCACTGCAGATCTGCAGAGACAGAGACTTGAGAGTAAATGCAAAAGCATGTACACAGATCTCTGATGCACCTTAGGATAAACAACAAGAATCTGTCTCCAGAAGGAAGACAAGGATGGATCTGTTTCATTATTTAAATGGAAGACAGTGCTGAGAGAAAGGCAGCATTAAAGGCCAGATCCAAGAGAAGATTAACTTCAGCAAGCTGAATGGGAGAATAAAGAATCATAGCAGAAAATGACGCAATTTATTAAACTTACGACACTGATTTATAGTCCCTTTATATTAGTGTCAGGAGCTAGTAAAAGACATACAAATGGAATTAAGAATATAATGTGTAGTGAAGCTGCAAGTACTTCCCAACATAGCAAATCAAAACCAAGAAAATCTAAAGATGTTACTGTTCAGTGCTAGGAGTCCAAACAAGAAACTCCAGTCCCTACAAGCTCTCCTCACCATGGAGAATGCTGATGTCTGTGTCTGTGCAGTCACTGAGACATGGTTTAAAGCCATGGAGAGCACACTGGTAGTGCAAGGCTATACTGCCTTCCACACATTTAGACCAGCTACTACACAGAATAGGACTAAAGGTGGAGGTGTCTTGATTTACATCAAAAATAAATAGAGCTAAAGGCTGGTCAAACAGCATGATGCACTTGAGTTTCTCCACATTCAATTCACCACAGGTAAAATCTCATACTACTTCCTTGCAAGCTATTGGTCCCCGTCTATGACCCAGGAAATCCATAACGTGTATTTAAGCTTGCTGGAAACATTTACAATCCAACTCAATACCATATTCATGGGTGGCTTTAATTATCGCACTATTAACTGGAAATCATATATGACACCAAACATGCAGGCACAGGGATTCCTGGAATTTGTAAACAAAAACTCCCTGGATCCGACTGTTGATACACTGACCAAGGGCTCAAACGTATTGGATCTGGTCCTCACTAATATGGGAGAGTGCTGGACACCTCTAGTGTAATATCCTCTCTAGTCAAACCACAATGGTCTCCTTTAAAGTAAAAATAAAACTTGGGAACACAGCTAACCTTGGAATGTTCAGGAACTACTCTAAGGCTAACTTCCTACTAGTAAGTGATAACCTGGCAAATTTTCAAGTCCCCATAAACCCAGAGAACACTGCTTTCTACACAGAAATGTTCACAGAAACCCTATAGAAGTATGTTAACAGCTGCATAGAGGCAGCTGTACCCACCAGGAATAAGTATAGAATTAACTTAAAAACAAGCTACCCTGGTGGACTCACAACATCAATAGGCTGTATAACAGAAAGAAGAAAATCATGGCAAAAATTAGGAGGTGTAGCACCCAGCAGGATAAAATCTCTCTCATCAAACTAAACAACCATCTCGGAGAACAAATAAAGTCTACCAAAGCCAAATTTCAGGTAAACTAGACTTCCCAGGCCAAGGACAACCAAAAGGCATTCTTAAGCTATGTCCACAACCTCAAAGGCAATACAGAATTGTGTAAAGAGCTCAATTTTAATGGAACCACCTATACTAAACAAACCTACTGGCAGACAAATTCAGCTCTAACTTTACTCACCCTCCCCTCAGGAAATACCGTCAAATATAAATCCCAGTACTATCACGAGGGAACAGCTACTCAATGCTCTCTCTAAGGACAAAAAAATGCATCAGTGGGCCCAGACAATAAACCTGGATGCCTTCTAAATAGCAAGAAACATGATTTATCAAGAACTCTGGAATCACTATTTATCCATAATATCCAAACAGGCTTAATGTCTAATGAATGGAGAACAGCAACAGTCATCCCTCTGCACAAAGGCGAGCCATCTACAGGGAAAGAATTATGATGGAAATGATCAATAATGACATGAAAAACTCCAGACACTGGACACAACCAAATCTGGATTCATCAAGGGTAGGTCATGCCTACTCTACCTGGTGGACTTATTTGAGAAGCTCACCAAAGCAATGGATGAGGGTAAAATAGTTCACACTGCCTACCTTGACCTGGCCAAGACATTTGACACAATACCCCACTCAGGCATTGTTGACAAACTCAAGAAGTTAAGTATAAACCCTTATGTCACCCAATGGTTAGCCAGCTAGCTGACTCGCAGGAAGTAAGAACTGGGGAGACCACTTCTACAATGATGCTGGTCACAAGCAAGGTCCCTCAGGGATCAATCCTGGGGCCACTCCTTTTTTGGTATTTACTTCTCTGAAGTGATGGCCAACGTCAAGGGCCTCTGACTGACCAAATTTGCAGATGATTGCAAATTAGGAGCAGTCACAGAGCCCCCAACTGACAGTAATGTTCTCCAGGTAGGGCTAGCACAGACAAATACCTTATTTCAGAACCATGGAATAAAACTAAATGCCAAGAAATGTATAATAGTATCCATCAGGAAGTAATCCATCCTTGGTAACTAACATATTGACAACACACCCCTAAGAGTCAACTCATTATTGAGAGTCTTGGGGACACATATAGATAGTAATCTAGCCTTTGACCATCACATGTCTACAGTAGTGAGGAAATCATTCTATGTTGTGCAACTTATAAACAAAGACATTGCATCTAGGTTGAAGGAGGTCATTGTTCTATTGTATTCTGCATTCATCAGACCTGCCATGCCCCCTTTGGTATGTACCTAATCAGGTACATCCAACAACTGAAATGTCCACGGAGGTTCTTCATTAAAAGAGCATAGGCGTAAGTAATATGCCCTGTGCAGATAGCTTCAAAGCCCAATCCCTCTTTTCTGTCTCCTACAGGCTGTTGAGGGAAGATCTATGCCTGACATACAAGGCATTGTCAGACCCCACCCTGATGGACCTCCTGCATATCCGCAAAAACAGACAACACCAGAATTACCCATTCTGAAGATTTAATCCTTGCCTGTGATATAAATAGGACCTGCTGGAGAGACAGGTATGTATCCCAGAGACCACTCCTTCCCTGGAACAAGCTCATCCTCCATACAAAGCAGAGCTCCTCACTAACCCAGTTCGTGTGTAATTTGGACAGTCGGATGGGGAACAGGAAATTCATCCCCAGTTGCAGCTGTATCTCTAATGGACACAAGCAGCCTGTAAATGTTTCACCTTCCAAGCCCCTGCTTACACTTATCAAGGGTACCACAATTTGTCAGAGATGCTTGGCTAGGCTTACAAAGGCCCTTTTGGTCATTAGCCTAGTGCACACCCATGAGCCTATGAAGCTTGAATGCAGCAGACAATTCTAAATGGTACAGGACTGCTTCAGTGAAAAACTGTAAAATGAACTGTCACCCCCCCACACACACACACTTTTCTTTTATTAGTATTTTATCAAGCACAGACTATTAAACTTTACTTTGAGTTTTCAGTTATTAGTTTTTTATTGTCTAGAAGTAGCAAAATCTGGATATTCCTGTAAGCTCTATGACATCTTGTAAGTATATAGCAGTTCCCAGTACTGGTCAAGCTTCTATAAAAGCAGGCATAATTGACTTAGGTACTTTTGCTAGTTAAATATAATTGTGTAAAGCTCAATTTTGTGTTAGTACTATCATGAGCGGGAACCAGAAGGGGGTTGGTTCTACAAATTTTATCACAAGTATTGAAACGGAGGTGGGGTTCATTAAATTATTGCCTATAAGGAGAATTTAACCAGTGGCCCCAAAAGGTAACTAGAGTACATAATGACTTAAAATAAGTTGCTGGAGCCTCTTAAATTCATGATTTTAAATAAAAGACACTGCTACTTTATGATGGGTGAGGGAGGAAATTAAATACCTTTGCTTAAACATTCAGGATACACTTAGGAAGGATGACCTGAGCTTAAACTTTCTTACAGTACTTTAGACAAGATAACTAACTGGACAGTAAGGAAAGGACACCTGAGAAGCACAACGTAATGAGTAAAACAGAAACATACTCATAAAGCATGACAAGTCAGTTCAAATGTAATTATTTATTAATTAATAACAGGGAATTATTAACTGAAAGTAGGTTGAGAAAGTTTGTTGAGCAGTGCTATACCTAAGAATACTTATTCACATTTACTTTATTAGCAAGCTTACTTTATCATGAAGCTTTACATTTCTAAAACCAAGTACAAAAGAAAAATTACCCTACCATGTCAATCCGGCTAGTGTATTAAATTGCACTACACAGGTGATATGAGATAGGAGCTTTAGGAGCAAGGTTATACTGAAGTATAAAAAGTCACCAGAAGTGATTAGATGAAGACTTGCTTCTTAAAAAAAAGTATTTAGTCATACAAGATGCAAGAAGGTGAAGTAACCAAATAAAAAAATCCAAAGCCAATTATGAATTGAAACTAGCCTCTGAAATAAAGACTAAGCACAAAGCCTTTTTCAGTTATGTCAGAAACCTCCATGGCAAAGCCCAGGTTTGTTCCAAATTAGTTCTTAATGGTACCACTTACACTGATCCTGTTGACTTAGCCAATCTGCCAGCAGATAGTTTCAGCGCAGACTTCACCTCCCTGTCCCCCCCAAAAGGCCCAATCAACATCCCTGATACTTGCCTTGCACCTCACATCTCCATAGATCAAGTGTTAAAGGCCCTATCCGAGGCAAAGAACTCAGCCTCCATGGGACCTGATAGCATCCCAGGCTGTATTCTGCACCATCTCCAGCAAGAACTAGCCTTGTCATTGAGCACCCCATTGAACCACAGCCTAAGTACAGGCTTCATTCCAGCAGAGTGGAGAACTGCCTTTGTCATCCCTTTGTACAAAGCTAGTACCAATACTGACCCTGGAAACTATCGCCCCATTACCTTGACAAGTCTGATCTGTAAGGCCATGGAGCATATTATTATGGACCTCATAAACAAGGACATAGGCAATCTCCAAGCACTTGACCCCACCCAGTTCGAATTCATCAAGGGCAGATCTTGCCTGTTGAATCTGGTTGACTTTTTTGAGACTGTCACCAAGGCACTGGATGAGGGAAAGTCAGTACATACAGCTTACCTTGACTTGGCCAAAGCCTTTGACACAATTCCGCACTCAGGCATCTTTGAAAAGTAACACAACTTGGTGTAAATCCCTATTTCATCAGGTGGGTGGCCAACTGGCTCACTGACAGGACCCACAAGGTCAAAATAGGTGCCACTACCTCCAACAGCAGACCTGTCACTAGTGATGTCCCCCAGAGATCTGTCCTGGGACCCCTATTGTTTAGCATCTACTTCTCAGAGGTCCAGGCAAAGAGAAAAGGCCTGTGTGTGACCATGTTTGCGGATGACTGTAAGTTGGGTGCTGTCACTGACTCCCAAATGATGTTAACATACTTCAAGAGGGTCTCACAGCAACAAATGGCTAGTGCCAAAGTCATGGCCTTAAGTTAAATACAAAAAAATGTATTATAATACCATTCAGCAAAAACACAGTCCCTACTGTTTACCACATTAATGGCAACCCCCTAAGCACCCAACCTGTGGTGACAGACCCTGGTACACAAGTTCACAACAATCTCGCATTTAATCATCATGTAGCAGTAGTGGTCAGAAAAGACTTTTACTTGGTTCATCCCATAAGTAGAGGGATTGCATCAAGAAAAAATGAAGTTATTACCTCTCTGTACACCCCCCTCATTAGGCCAGTAATTGAGAAAAACACCCTGTTTGGCATGCACCTCTCCAAACACCACCAACTGGAAAGGCCACATAAATACCTCACAAAGAGAATCCATGGCCTCCAACACTTGTTCTATATGGAGAGGCTCAAATCACTATCACTCTACTCTGTGTCATACAGATTGCTCAGGGGTGATCTATGTCTCGCCTACAAGGCAATCTCAGACCCTGCTCTACTATAGATGCTCCATATCCGTAAGTCTAACTCCTCTCGTAGTACCCGATTGAAAGGCTTAAATCTAATATGTGACATTAACAAAATCTGCTGGAGAGACAGGTTTGTCTCCCAGAGGCTGCCCTATCTCTGGAATAGACTCCCCATACATGTCAAACAAAGTTCGTCACTGAACTTCTTCAAGTGCAACCTTGATGAGTGGATGGGTAACCACAAATTTGTCTCAGGGGTTCCACCTGTGTCCCTCATTGACAGGGGCGACAGGTGCTGATTGAGGTTTCTTTTTTGGGGATAAACTCTTGGCTAGGCTTGTAAGGGCCCTAGAGCCATTAGCCTAGTAATTGCTATGATCCTATGATCCTATAAACATTTGAACGTGCAGTAGATTGATATTCAGAATGGTGCACATGAATTATATATGACTTAATAGAGGAAGGCATAGGAGAAAGGACCAGAATAACTTGTCCTAGAAAAATCTGTCTGGCGTGTTGTTGGTATTTGCTTGTATCATACTGACTGATATAAGAAGGGAATTAGCATTGTAAACAAAGCATGAGCACTCTCCTTGGAATCACTTACTATAAATATGTACATATGTTTATTCTGGTTACCATAATGCTTAGATTCAACTTTAGGAATGTTGAAGATAGATGTAAATGGTTATGTATCATATTTAAAGATGATTTTTGATTCCCTGTTATATCCAAGTCCAAACGCTACGTGAATGCAGATTTAAAGTTAGAGCAACCTAAGACATGAGCCAGACCCAGCACTAGATGACCAAGGAAGTTGCCTAGGGCCCACTGGATTTTGGGACCCACTGGAAGGAAGGCTGCCACAAACTTACATTGCTTCTTTAGGAATGCACTCCATGTGCATTACATTTCTTCTTTAAGGATACATGCAGAGTATGTCTTTAGTAGTGTCTTATCGTGCACCTTTAGTATGATACACATACGTTTCAATTGTAACAGAGCACAGTGCACAATCTTTTGTTTGTGCTAGAGGATTTGAAAGTAGTGTTAGTAGCACAGCAGGCAGCATGCTTGCTTTTGATGCAGAAGGCTGTAGGTTCTTCTCTCACAGCATGTGGATGGATTGCTGATACTGTGTTGCATTTTAAGGGGGGGGAGTGCTGCATTTCTGAATGTCCTCCTTTGAATGAGATGCCTAGTATCTATGAACCTGTTGTTGTTTTACCATCCATTCCCTATTGCAATATTATCAGCTAAACGTTTTTTTTTTTTTAATGTAACTTGGGCAATTTATTCTTCAAGGGCAGCAGGCACTGAATATGTAGATGAAACACTGAAATATAAAGTCATTTGCTAGTAGCAGCCTCTTCATTAATTACAGATCTCTTTAATGTGGAATTATTCAGATGAGTTTTACTTCTGCAGAGATTGTGCATATTAACTGATATTGGTGGACTGTAATGAGAGAAGACTGAGGAGTCTTTTATGGTTGAAATATTCTGAAATGGGCAGTTTTGTCATTATTGTTTCATATGTTTTGTTTCATCGTTTACTAGAAAAATGTTCAAAATTACAAATTTAAAACACACTCTAACAAATTGGGATGTATTATACAAAATATATAATTTAATACAATCAGGAAGGTGAATCAAAGAACAAATGCAGGAGTGCATGGTCCTAAATGTGTGCAAGGGGGCTATGGTTTGAAAACATCCCAAAGATAAAATCCATCACTGGCCAGATGCATTTTCTTTGATTGTGGGTTTTAGTGCTGTTTCAATGAATGTGAGTTTCAAGGGCAGAGAAGTTTATTGTAATGCTAAGTCTATTTTTATTGTCATAGGAGGTTACCAGGCTAACGACCCCCAGGGCCATTACAAGCCTAAACAAGTTCAACCCGTGTTCCCAGGGGTGCCTGGTTCAAGCAGACACTAAAATCAGCACCTATTGCCTCTGTCCAAGAGGGACAAAGGTGACACTGCATTGTCTTGATAAGAAAATGTCTAAGAGTGTTTGTGCTATAAAATTTGAAATAGGTTTTAAATAAAATCCAAATATCTGTAATCATTGTAGAAGTAAAGAAGAAAATAGCACACACTGACAGGTTTGAGCAGTGTTAATGATAAGGAGAAATAGCCAAGTAATGAGGCACTGCAATGGTTGAGGGTGTGGCTGATGGCTGGAAGGCCTGATCCATTACTTGCCTTGGGCCCCATTTGACCATGATCCAGCAATGTCTAAGATTATCATACTTAAAGGAGAGCCTTTTCTGTATGTTGGTTATATAAAGCAACTAAATGCTTCTGAAGGATTGAAAAGCAATGGTCAAGGGAGCAGAATTTTGAAAAGTAATGACACAATGCTAGAAAATGTCGTGAGTATAGAATGAATCTTACAATATGCTTATTGTTGTCAATTAAGTAAATATGGTCAAAGATAGTTTGTATACTACCAGACTTACACATGATGCAGCATTTTGTGGTTAGGCTAGAAATGATAGAGGTTACTATATACTAGAGACATTGTATAAGACGTGGATGCAGGGTGCCTCCAATGGGCAGAGAAGAAATGATAATGTACACTGCTTCATCTTGGACATGAAATAGTTATTATAATCTTGCTATTATGGTATATTGAAATTGCTAAGCTGGAATGCTTATGGCCTGGCCGCTCAGGTAAAAGAGACAGAGAGCATTTATATTTATAAGGAAACTTCACATAATAACAATAGTAGCATTGTAATAGACATGTTAAAACACAGGAACATAAAAAATTGGCAAATGGGGATTACTAACCAAATTTAAAGGGGGTGAGGTGTAGGAGAATGTTACTATTTATAGCAAAATGTATCCAGCTACAGGCAATGCAGTTAATAAAGGGTACTGGGGCAACATTTATCTTACACTATGATCAGTGTACACTCCACCAAGAAAGGTGATGGCCAAATTGTGCCATGTTTTAACCCAAAAAAAGTTACTTTTCAAGATGGGGTAATGGCATTAATTGGGGGATTAGAATGCACTTAAAAAATTATAAACTCTGATTCTTGAACATGAAGGGTAAAACTCAGCAGTGGAACAATTTTTTGCATTGCACTGTAGAAGTGGAGGATTAAAGGGCATATACTTACTACATCAAGAAAACTGTTTGAAGGGTGAAAATGCTTATTATTCACTGACGATATTTGGGCACTTGCTAACAAAGCAATCTCTGGCTCCTTCTCTGTTGTCAAACCATTCACATGTCAGCTTAGATGTAACACACACATTTTCTTTTTGTTTACCTAGACAGTGGAACGTTACATTTTATTTGATAAAAAAGCCCCAGTTTCAAATGTGTTGAAAGAAAGTATTACAGGAGAAACTGTAGACCCATAATGACTGATTATACGGCAGAAATTATTGATGGTATCATAGGCCCTTGCCAGATCCAGGCAGACAGTGTGAACCAGACCATCCACTCTGATCACCTCACAGCAGGTCTGTAATACTCAATCCAAAGCCAAAACACTTGCTGCATGCATAGCTGGCTTTAGGAACCAACAAACCCTGTGGTCACTGGGGCCCCCTGTTCATTGGGCCCCCCAACCACAGCAAGTTATCTGATCTTTATATTTTGTAACATGTCTGTCAAACTAATAAAAGCTAGTGCAGCAATCTCATATACTTAATAAACCATGTGGGTAATAACTCTTATTTATATCTCCTTTAAAATTCAAAGACATCTCTGGTTATAGTAGCAGTGCTTTATCAAGTAAGAGGCTTCACAATTCCATTAAATATTTTAGCACTGACATAGTGCCCCTGGCTTATTTAAACCCTGCTGGTGGACATTCTCAACACTAAAACCAACAACGTAGCTAGCTTTAGGTACCTGCAATACTTGTGGCTGCAAAGGGGCCCCTTTAATCATCCTTGAATGTGTGGGGGCTTCACAAAAGCTGCTGATGGTTGGGAAAAATGAGGAAAAAGTGTATTAATTTCCGGATTATGCTCTTTAATCTGAACAGGGTTGTGGTATGACCCTGTTAGGATAAAGCTGAAACTGAACATAAGCAAGGTAAGCAGCAGACAGATCAGCAGGCCGGGGTGACTGATTTGAGTGCAGCCTTGGATTTTAAGAAGAGCTGATGATTCCAATCTGCAGGGATGTTTTTTTTCTTTCAGGGAGTTTTATAAATACTGGTAGAACACTAGATACTACAACTCTCAACTTCTTTGCAGAAGAATTCAGCACAATACAGCTACAAACAAATCCAATCTGAGGATCATGCTGTTCAATGCTAGAAGTCTAAATTTTAAAATGCACTGGCTCAAAACACTCGTTAAAATGGAGAACATCGACATTTGTGCTGTAACAGACATGGTTCAAGGCAGCAGAAAGCACCCCTGCACTACCAGGCTATAACTCATTACACACCTTTCGGCCCCAGAACTTGGACCGAAGCTCCAAAGGCGGTGGTGTTTACATATTCATAAAGGATGCACACACCTCCAGACTGTTAGCCCAACATAATGCATCAAAGATACTTCAGGTGCAGCTAACACTGGGTAAGACAGCAATTCAGATCATAGCCTGCTATAGGTCCCCAACCATGTCCCAAGACTCACACTCCACGTTCCTAAGCACCCTGGAGAATATTAGGGTCCAACCTAACATATACTGGGCGACTTCAACTACTCCTCCATTAACTGGGAAAACTACTCATGTATCAATATACTTGCCCAATGTTTCCTGGAATTCATTAATTCCAATGCCCTGGACCAGCTCATTCTTACCCACACTAGAGGTAGCAACATCCTTGACCTAGTCATTACTAACATGGGCGACCGTTGCTCTACACTAATAGTCAACTCCTCCCTGGTTAGATCCGACCACAAACTAATCACCTTGGAATTCCACATCCCTCCCAACCCCCCCCCCCCCCCGGCAAAGGTAACCACCATGAAAAACTTTGGACTGCTAAAAACAGAGGTGGCTAACTTCACGGCACCCATGCAAATGGAGAATAGTTGCATGACCACCGACACATACACCAATGCACTGTACGAACACATACACAAATGCATAGATCTCACCATACCCAGTAGAACCAAGACGCTCTCCTCCAAAAATAGGAAGCCAATCTGGTGGTCCCCTGCCATAAACAAACTCTACAACAGAAGGAGGAAACTAATGCAGAATAAGGTGAAGTCTCAAGACTGGAAAAACTCCCTTATCAGCCTCAACAAAAAGTTGAGATCCCTCATCAAATCCTCTAAAGCTAGCTATGAAAACAGAATTGCAGCAGATAGTAAAGACAACCACAAAGCCTTCTTTAGTTATGTAAAGAATCTCCATGGCAATACCCAGATTTGCTCTGAGCTACTGCTCAATGGTACCTCCTATACCAAGCCAACAGATATTGCCAATATACTGGCCGACAGATTCAGTCCCAACTTTACCCCTCTCTCCCCTCCCAAAGGACCTATCACATTAAGAGTAGATTGCCAGGCACCCAGCATTACTGCTGCACAGGTTAAAACAGCACTGTCCAAGGCCAGGAATACAGCTTCTATGGGACCTGACAATATCCCTGACTGTGTTCTACATGAACTACAGAGTGAACTGGAAACTCACCTGTGTGACCTGTTCAATCACAGCCTCACCTTAGGCTTTGTCTCCACCAAATGGCACACTGCAACAGTCATCTCTCTCCACAAAGGAGGAGTGACTACAGACCCTGGGAACTATTGCCCTATTAGCCTAACAAGTCTGATATGCAAAGCTATGGAATGCATCATCATGGACCTAATAAACAAGGATATAGGAAATCTCCAAACTCTGGATCCCACACATTTTAGTTTTGTGAAGGGTAGATTATGCCTGCTCAACTTGGTCGGCTTCTTTGAGTCAGTCACCAGAGCTGTGGATGAAGAGAAGGTGGCTCACATAGCCTACCTTGATCTGGCCAAGGCCTTTGATACCATTCCTCACTCAGGAATCATAGAAAAACTCAGTAAGCTAGGCAGCAACCCCTGTATCACTAGGTGGGTTGCAAACTGGTTCACAGATAGAACCCACAGTATGAAAGTAGCTGACTCCAAGTCAGACTGCGGACTAGTCACCAGTGGAATCTCACAGGGTTCAGTCCTGGGTCCTCTCCTGTTTAGTATCTACTTCTCTGAAGTCCAGGCCAACAGAAAGGGACTCTGGTTGAGAAAGTTTGCAGATGATTGCAATTTGGGAGCTATTATTAACTCCCCAGGTGATGTTGACATCCTACAGAAAGACCTCGCTGAGACCAACAACTGGTGTCAGAACCATGGCCTTAAGCTCAATGCCAAAAAATGTGTTGTCATCACCTTTGGGAAAAATCCAGTTCCCATGAATTACCACATCAATGGTAGTCCATTGAACACAGAAGGCATTTTAAGAGATCTGGGAACACAGGTTGACAGCAACCTCTCTTTCGACCACCACATTGCCACTGTGGTCAGAAAATCCTTCTATGTGGCACATCTCATTACTAAGGGTTTTGCATCCAGGAAGAAAGAGGTCATTGTCTCCCTCTACTCTTCCCTCATTAGGCCAATCATCAAGTACAATGCCCCATTGGGCATGTACCTTACTAGACACCTGCAACAACTGGAGAGGCCACAAATGTACCTCACAAAGAGGATTCTAGGCCTTAAACACTTGTCCTATATGGACAGACTCAAAAAACTCCAACTATTATCTGTCTCATATTGCCTATTTAGAGGCGATCTCTGCTTGACTTACAAAGCCATGTCTGACCCAGCTCTGTTAGAAATGCTACATCTAAAGAAATCCCAATCCCTCCACACCACACTCTCCAGAGACCTCAACTTCATTACCACAATCAACAGAACATGCTGGAGGGACAGGTTCATAACCCAGAGACTGCTCATGCTATGGAATAGACTCCCCATACATGTCAAACAGAGCACCTCACTGGCCCTCTTCAAGATAAATCTTGATGAGTGGATGGGAAATAGAAAATTCACCCTGGGGATTACTCCATTGGCTCTACCTGACAGAGGCACTGGGAACTAAGGTCGGGTGGCATGATGCCAGGGTAATCTTATGGGCTAGGCTTGTACAGGCTCCAGGGCCATTAGCCTAGTACACACCTATGAACCTATGAATACAAAAAATAATAGCAGAATAAAGGCTCAAAATCAGGAACACATTTTAAATATCACTCTAATTCACATAAAAATGTTAATGGAGTAACACCTTTTGCATCAACATACATTTTTTGGACAATAAGAAGTATAAACCTCCAATGTCTGGAATTATTGACTGTCTGCATTCCTGAATGTTGTATCAGCAAATCAAACTTTTTTATAAAGGACAGAGAAAAATTATGAAGAAAATCAGGGAAAGTCTGTGAAATCAGAGACAGTGACAGGTATGCATTACTCCTCACTGAGGTAAATAAAGGTGACTTATCCCTGCAGCTATTTGACGACTGGTAAACAGTAGTCACTGATCTGGTGTGGTATTACCAGTGTTGCACAAAGTATTACCATTTGTTGATACAACTACAAAACTAGTATTGCCTTGGCTTGTGTATGTGTGTGCAATAATATCACTGATTTTTATCTGTGCATGCACTCAATAATGCCAGAACACATACATTATTCTTCTGGATATCAGTGAAAAATATAGTTAACAAGTAATTATATTTCAAAAGTAGTGCATAAAATATATCACAGAACATTCATACAATTCAATCTTCAAGGAGTCTTGGGGCCTTCACTCCCCAGACTTTATACATTGATATAGGGGGTTCCCTCAATGATCCTTGACTATGTGAGGGCTCCACAAAAGTTGTTGCAGGTTAAGGAAAAATGAGAAAAAAAAAGTATTAATGTTCTGATAATGCTCTTTAACCTGAACAGGACTGACCTGTTTAAGATAAAGCTGCTAATGACCCCTGATGTCAACCATATCCATTCTAAAACCAGCCCTACTCAGACGTGTGTGTACAAAAAGATGCTGTAGGCTATGAGGGGTTGTGGTTATTACTTCTTTAATTTTAATTTTCTTCACAGTCAAATCATAGAGGTGTGCATATGAGGTCATTACAGCTTTTTCTGAGGTGAAGACAGAGTGGTATTGTTTCTTTTACTTTTCTCACAGACCTCAGAGGTGTACAAAGAAGGTTATGTAGCTTGTGTAGGGGCAGTGTACTGTCTATGAGCAACAAAGCAGAATACATTACTGTAATCATTATTTTTACATCAGGCACATTTACAGGTAGTTGTCTTTGATGGTTAGGAGTGAGGAGTGATGAGGCATACTATGTATATGACTGTCATCAGTCACTTGAAACACATGACTGCGGCAATGTGAATCCCTGCTTTCATCCTTGTCTAACACCAGAGGGATGCATAGGCAGTGACTGCCTTTTTGGGGGCTTAGGGAGGCAAGGCCTTATTCCCAAATTGGACCTATGTATTCAGACAACTGGCTTGTTAGTTTGTTTGAGCTACTATTTTTTTATCTTTGAACATTAAGCCTTGGGCACAACTTATGTCTTCCTTGAAAGAAAAACAAAATAAGACTGAAATTCTTTCTTACTCAAGCTTTTTGTTTAGAATACCGCTGGATTAAAAGGTTGGGAAAATGCTCTAAAATGCATCCCTGAACATCTGTAACCCTATGGCTTCTCAGGTCCTGGCTTATCTGAGTTCTTTCCTAAATGGTTATTACTGTGCTGTCTTGGTCAGGAAAGGTCTGTTGAAAAGATGCAAGGAAAACTAAAGCTGAACAGCAACACACTGAATTTCTTTCCTTAATCATAATTCCTGTTCAAGCCGTCATTGGATGAAAAGACTAAGTAAAAATAAAATAAAAACTTTAAAATGCACTTCAGAGCTTATAGACAGCTACGGCTTCCTGAAAAAGCTGAAGGGTAAGGCAAAATGTGAGAAAAGGAAGAAAAAACAGTAATGAGCATGGTATAGAAGAAGGGGGAAACACAAGGGAGGACTGGAGGGTGTGTGTGTGGGGTGAAACAGTATGTCTGGAGCACCATTTTAGCTAAGTCCAGAGCAATACATAGAATTGCTGTAATGTATCATTGTTGCAACTAAATGCCAGTAACTGTGAAGGTCCCTTTGTGAGATGGGCCAACAAAGTGTGGTACACAGGCCTGTTGTAATGTAATAGCACTGTAGCTATGGGTTATTCTCTGAGTACTATTTTTAAAGGTTTGCAGCATGAACTAAAAGGCTGCTTAGAAGGGGTGACATTGACAGGGGATACTTTGACTGAAAATGCCTGGGGGACCCCCCAACCTGACATTTGCTGGCAGCCACCAAAATGCTAACACTGGCCCTGACTCCATGAGTCGTGACAATGTACCAAGATGTCAGAACCAGACACTATCTGAAAGAGTGGCTACTATTCAAACTCAGCTTCTCCTCTGGATTTATGCCAGATGAATGGAGAACTGTGGTAGTCAACTCATTCCACAAGTGGACAATCCACTACCTACTGATACAGGAAACTACAGACTAATAATTCTCACCAAACAGTGGAACACATCATTATGGAACATATTAACAAGGACACAGGCAACCTTTCAGCCCTGGACACAAGCCAGTTTGGGTTTCATTAAAGAGAGGTCCTGCCTCCTAACTCTGATAACCTTCCTTGAACAAGTCACTGATGCATTAGACTCAGGTAAATTGGCTCACACTGCCTGCCTGAATCTCATCTATGTGAAGTTGAGTTTGTGTATTACCCATTTTAACCGCAAGCTAGACCAGTGGATGGGGAACAGGAAATTTACACTGGGCCTGGCACCAATGTCCCTTATGGACAGAGGTGGCTTATAAATGCCTGGCCCTCAATGTCCTATTTGGATACATGACATCATTATTCTTCCTGGAAAACTTGGCTAGGCTTAGAAAGAACCTCCAGGTCATTAGCCTAATAACAGTCATAGGTTCATAGATTAGTACTAGGCTAATTGCCCTTATGGGCCATTTTAAGCCTAGCCAATTATCCCTTGTGAGACTCAAATCCTGCACCTTTTGTTTGTAAGGCACCTTTTGTTTGTTTGGTACATTGTCACGACTCATAGATTAGTACTAGGCTAATTGCCCTTATGGGCCATTTTAAGCCTAGCCAATTATCCCTTGTGAGACTCAAACCCTGCACCTTTTGTTTGTAAGGCAAACACCTTAACCACCCTCCCACCTCCCACCTCCCAGTCTAGGAATCTAAAACCTAAATGTAAACCCCTATCCTACTTACTGGATAGCAAACTGTCTAACTGACAGAAGCCAATCTATTAGTGTGGGAGGTATGCTGTCTTAAAAAAGAGTAGTTACCAGCGTTGTCCCCCAGGGATTGGTCCTAGGAGCACTTCTGTTTAGTATTTACTTATCTTATGTCAAGGCTAACATCAACAGCCTGTGGCTGACCAAGTTTGCAGATGACTGCAAACTTGGAGCTGTCGTTAACTCCCCATCACACCTCCAAATTCTTCAAGAGGGACTAAGCCTGTGTCATGGCCTAAAACAAAATGTAAAGAAATGCAGTATTGTGCCCTTAGGCAAAATTGGGTACCCATGCACCTACCACATAGGTAACACACCTTTGAAAGTTGAAACAGTCATTAGGGACCTGGGCACTTTCATTGATAATGAACTATTCTTGTATCACCATGTATCCACTATTGTTAAGAAATCCATTTACTCTGCCAGACTAATCACCTTGGTAATTCCTCCATATCTAAAAAGTCACCATCCCTTTCTACTTCTCCCTCATCAGGCCTATAACAGAGTATAATGGTTCCTTTGGTATGTGCCTGTGTAAGCATATGACCCAGCTTGAAAGACTGTAGTCTTTCCTCAGTAAGACATTAGAAGGCATGTCTTCCTTGAGCTATTCAGGCCACCTTTAAGTACTTTCTCTTTTCTATTTCTTACAAACCCTTGAGAGGCAACCTCTGTCTAGCTTACAGAGTCTCAAAGGATCCAGTCCTGTGTGACCTCCTGCACATCCTTAAAACTAATAATAGGTTCATAGGTTGGTACTAGGCTATCAGCCCTAGGGCCTATACAAGCCTATGACAGAAACAAACCAGCACAAGGGAGAAGGGTGCCTAAATTTATTTTATTGTGGCAATATCTAAAAACATCATACTGCAAACCGGTTTCGGCTATAAATCCAGCCTTCCTCAGTGCAACAGAAATAGTATGGATAGCATATCCTGGTATATCCTTATATATCCAAAAATTCCGTAGTATCTTGCAGCCTGGATCTGACCATAGATAGTAATGGTTTTAAATAATATGTTAGAAATGCTGATAAAGGTTCAGTAAGAGATCCCTTCCCGGAAACAGTAGGTCTGCTCTCAAAAAAAAAAAAATATATAAAAAGAATTGCCAATTTGTCTAATATGAGCAGCCGACCTTCGTCTCAACTACTATCATGTGAGAGATGTTTCATAAAATTCCAATAGATCTAAAAAGTCATCATCCCTTTCTACTTCTCCCTCATCAGGCCTATAACAGAGTATAATGGTTCATTTGGTATGTGTCTGTGTAAGCATATGACCCAGCTTGAAAGACTGTAGTCTTTCCTCAGTAAGACATTAAAAGGTATGTCTTCCTTGAGCTACTCAGACCACCTTTAAGTACTTTCTCTTTTCTATTTCTTACAAACCCTTGAGAGGTAACCTCTGTCTAGCTTACAGAGTCTCAAAGGATCCAGTCCTGTGTGACCTCCTGCACATCCTCAAAACTAATAATAGGTTCATAGGTTCATAGGTTGGTACTAGGCTATCAGCCCTAAGGCCTATACAAGCATAGCCATAACAATTCCCTGGCTATTTCTTCCCACACTATTTACTTCCCTGGACCTCTGTCTAGCAGGGTGACTGACATGATCCCCGGGGTGAATTTCCTTTCTCCCATCCAATCATCAAGGTTCCTTTTGAAGAGGGCTAAAGAGGCACTCTGCTTGACATGTATTGGTAATCTATTCCAGTGTCTAGGGAGTTTCTGGGTCAGGAACCTATCCCTCCAGCATGTTTTGTTTATTGTGATGACAAGGTTTAGATCCCTGGAGCATGTGGCTCTGAGGGATTGGGATTTCTTTAAGTGTAGCATGTCCAACAGCTCTGGGTTTGACATGGCCTTGTATGTTAAGCAGTGATCGCCTCTGAGTAGACGATATGCAACAGAGTATAGCTGGAGTTTTTTAAGGCTGTCAGTGTAGGGCATTTGCTTTAGGCCTGTGATTCTTTTAGTGAGGTATTTCTGCAGCCTTTCCAGTTGTTTCAGATTTCTTGAGAGGTACATACCAAATGGGGCATTGTATTCTATAATGGGTCTAATGAGGGATAAGTGCAGTGGGACAATGACCTCCTTTTTTCTGGATGAAAATCCCCTAGTGATGAGGTGTGCCACATAGAAGGATTTCCTGACTGTTGTGGCGATGTGGTTATCGAAGGTGAGACCACTGTGCACCTGTGTCCCTAAGTCTCTTATCAAACTTTTGGTGTTTAGTGTACTGCCACCTATATGGTAATTCATGGATACATGTTTTTTTCCCAAAGGGGATAACTATACATTTTTTGGTATTGAGCTTGAGCCCATGGCTCTGGCACCAAGCATCTGTTTCTGTAAGGCCTTTTTGTAGAGTATCCACATGATTTGGGGATTCAATAATGGATCCCAGTTTGCAGTCATCTGCGAACTTTGTTAGCCAGAGTCCCTTAGTGTTGACCTGTACTTCAGAGAAGTAGATGCCAAACAAGAGCAGTCCCAGGACTGAACCTTGAGGTACTTTACTTGTCACTTGTCTGTAGCTGGATTTGGAGTTGGCTACTTTTACATTGTGGGTTCTATCAGTAAACCAGTTAGCAACCCATTGGGTGACGTAGGGATTAATGCCCAGCTTAGTAAGTTAATCTATGATTCCAGAGTGGGGGATGGTGTCAAAGGCCTTGCCAAGGTCTAGATAGGCTGTGTGGACCACCTTACCCTTGTCCATGGCTCTGGAGACTGATTTGAAGAAGTCAATAAGGTTCAGGAGACAAGATCGTCCCTTCATGAACCCAAACTGGGTGGGGTCCAGTGCTTGAATGTTGCCAATGTCTTTGTTTATAAGTTCCATGACAATAAGCTCCATGGCCTTGCACATAAGGCTCATGAGACTGATGGGATGGCAGTTTCCGGGATCCAAGGTGGATCCCCCCTTGTGGAGTGGGATAACTGTAGCTCTGCGCCACTCAGTGGGCATGAAACCTGAGGTGAGGCTATGATTAAACATGACACTTAGGTGAGGTGCCAGTTCATATTGTAGTTCATGTAGTACACAGCCTGGGACATCATCTGGTCCTATGGATGCTGTATTCTTAGCTTTGGAGAGTGCATTATTTACCTGTGCGGCCATTATTACCGGAATTTGGCAATCTTCCGGTATTGAGATGGGCCATTTAGAGAGTGAGAGCGGGGTGAAGTTGGCACTGAATCGATCTGCTTGGGCAGGTTACAGTTAAGGGCCTCTGCATATGTGGATTTAGTGTTGCTATATGTGGGTGTTGGTGCTGTGGGTTTAGAAGGGCTATGTGTTGCTTGAGGTGTAGTGTGGGTGTTAAACTTCTCCTCTTGACTGTCTAGCACAGTCTTGGTTGGAGAGAGCTTTGCTTCGATTTTGGCAATGTAAGTGCATCTCTCACAGGTTGTAGTGTTGGGTGGTAGGAGGAGAGGGTTGTCTGTGTACATGAGGCAATTGTTGCATTGCCCCAGTATGCCCAGATTCACCAGGTGGACAGGAGAAATCACCGGAAGCTGACCCTTGGACATGCCTGGTTTGGTGCTTTTTTTTTTTTTTTGTAAAGTACAGGAGCTGTTTTCCCTTACCTTAGCAATGTACTTTGCAATTTTAGGCTGTTTATTGCCTACTATTAATTTCTCCTTATTAACAAGGAGAGTTGAGTGCTTGTATCAGTTTAAGGCTTCCTAGTGCTTTCTACCAGGTATTAGAGCAAGTGCAAGTCACAGGGATGCTTAAAGGTAAGATGAAAAAAAATGCACACTGCAGTGTGCACTAGAGAAGTTAGATGTGAAAGTAGGTAACTTAAGTTTTACCTGTTTAAAAAGTTAAGGTTTAGTGGAGAGTTACTATTTTTAAAACAGCAAGATGGATTGAAAGGGGTGGTCACTTTTGTATTCTGATACTATGGAATACAGTAGGATGGCCAATAAATTTAAATAGTTGAAGGGGAGGGATTTCAAAAATGATTTTGTGATTACTCACACAAGCCAGTGAAAGTAGAGAGGAAATGAGATGTATGGTCAGATTAACATAAGAGGCAGGCAACCAGAAAGACAGTGGTATTTAACAAGACAATGTAACTGGGTGGGAGGGCAGGAAAAAATTCTGCCTGACTCAGAAGAGACAGAGCTGTGGTCTCTTTTGAAGTTTTAATATGCTGTTAAAGCAGAATGCAAGTAAAACACAAGGTAAAGAAAACAAACAACAGTATTCAAAATATAAAAAGGCAATAAAGTAATACAAAATACAAAAAATAAAAGCAAACTAACCTTTCCTTCACAGCAAAGTGTAGCAGAGTCTGGATGAGTCTTTCTGGTAAAGCTCTGAAATGTTTTATTTTACCCCTTAAATAGAAGGTTTAGTTCCTAGTTCCACCCCTCAGTTCACAAATGATTAACCTTAAGTGACCTCTTCTATCTTATGAATGAGTCCTTAATTGATCTGTTCTAATTTCTGCCTGACTCAGAAGATAACATTCTCAAAACCTGCACAAGAGTGCTTGTACAAGGTTGCTAAGGCCTGGAACTCCTTACCTGTATCCAGCAGGTCTATTCCCTCCCTCCTATCTTTCAAAACCACTCTGAAAGACTTCCTAGCTAAAATCTGGCTCTGCTCTCACTCAAAACTAGGATAGACTATATCCCTAAATATGAGCAATTTCCTTTTCATTCCTTATACCTCTTCACTCTCCTGTCTTCACTTACTTCTGTACTGCTATCTAATTCTCTTCCCTCACTTTCTCTCCCCTCACTTTCTCTCTAAATATACCATAAGCCTGCTTTCCCTTACTTTATATTGCAATTCCTGTTCGTATTACACTAACTTACCTTTAATTTCTCTACAAACTGTCTAAAATTTCTCTAAATATTAAATGATTGTCATATACTTTGTATCAGTTTTTAATCAATGTTTTTATATGTCTAATTTGTTATAATTATTTAACTGCATATGTTTTTGTGTTTTATTTTTCAAGATTGTAAAATTATTGTTCTTAAAATGTTTTGGAATAATCTGGAGCTTTTCACCCAGGGCCTCCACTGAAAATGGGCTTCTACCCAGTCAGACATTACTGGTAATCAAATGTCAATAAATAAATAAGCGATCATAACTTCCACCAAAACATAAATAAGACCTTCTGGAGAGATATATATTCCACAGAATCACTCTTTATGGAATAGACTTAATTTGGATATAAAACAAAGTGGATCTCTGACTCTATTTAAGTGGATGAATGGCTAGGCAAGCATAAATACTCCCCAAGTCTGTCCCATCAAGTCCTCACTGAAAGAGGTCAATACTAGGTAGAGATTAGTAATATCAATGGGTAGCTGTGATGTGGGGTATTGTGGCTAGACTAATAATGGTCCTCTGGATCAACAGACTAGTACTGACCTATGAACCTTTACATTTTTAAACTTCAGGAGGAGGATTAAAATTTAAAACAGAAAGAGAAAAATGTTCTGGGAAAAGTAAACCAAGTATCTGATTATTTTGATAGGGACTTGCAATTTCAGCTATTTCTAAAATTCTGTATTTAAACAATGCACCAAATGCATTAAAGAAAAAGGTCAGAGTGTACAATAAGGGAAAAGGAAGGAAGGAAGGGAACCAGACTACCAAAGAAAGTCCCACTGACATTTAAAATATTCTTTCAAGGGTCTTATACCAAGGATCTTAATCCGGCTGTTAATGATATCACTATTAGGAGTTTACTAGATCAAATTAGCCTGTCCCAGCTAAGACCAAAGAACTTAGAAATGCTTCTCTGTTCATTTAGTCAGTATGAGATACAACAGGCATTGCAGGCTCAAATCCTTGAATAACATACTTAAGGAAATTATACCACATTTTCAAGGGCAGGGCATCATTTCAGCAATCCACAAGGAGGGGACAGATATTACATTGCCATCCTTCTTCAGACCCATATCATTTTTAAACCATGCCTACAAAATATTCATGACACTGTTAGCCAAAATAGTATAGGTCAGTGTGGGTCTGCAGTGGTGGCTGATGTCAGACTTTTAGCAACATTATTAAAACACTATAAATATCTGTGGTCGTAAGGCATATCAGACTTTTGGTGATATCATTAAAATTGTGTTACTGATGCAGGATGTTCATGACACTGGGAACCCCTCAAAGATATTAAGCCTAGACTCTGAAAAGGACATCAAAATATACAATTGATGTTTTTATTTGCTGTACTGGAGAAGATGGGACTTCCAGTAAGTTTTGTACAGTTTTTACAAAGCATTTATGAAGGCTCCATGGATAAAGTAAACATTTCAGGCAAGTTGTCCAATTGATTTAACTTAAAAGGGATACATGGCAGGGCTGTCCACTGGTCCTTCTACATTTTGCAGTTTTGTCTCATTGGCACAATGGGTCCAACTGTCTATTTACAGAAATAAAATTGGAAAGATACACAGCATAAGAAATCTATGTTTGTGGAAGATGTAAGCCTTTTATACCCATAGAGGTTCTTATGTCAGTGTTTCAAAAGTGATTCAGAAAGAACACAGGTTACAAGACAAATAGTAGTAAACGCAAGTTATATTAATTAATAATACTTTTTAAGAGGCTCTACAAAGAGAAAGCCCATACTAAGTTTAAATATGTGGAATATGGCTCAGTCAATGAAAGAGATATATGAGGTTTTCATTAAAAAGCTGAGACAGGTTTTTTATAGCATGAAAACCATTGCACTTAGATGCTGTGCAGAAAATTTAGGCATTACAAATGTTAGTACTTTTGTAAATGTTGGTTGTAAGGCAAGCTTTTCTAAGTCAACCACCTGGAGTATTTTTAGCTGGAGTTAAACAATGGATTTTGAATTTTTGTTGGGTTGCATAGGCCAATCTATTTCTCCCACAAGAAATGGGTGGTTTTAGAATTCCTGATTTTTCTCAACACACCCAGGTAATACAATTAAAATGTATATCTACAAGTCATCGCTGACTCCACCATCATGAGTCTTCAGTGTGAGGGTGTTTCATCATAATGAGTTTCAACTCTGAGTAATGTATTATGTGAGCTGGCAGTATGCTTTTCGGGGGTTTTTTTTCACCTTTTCTCCCTGTGTTGTGACCTTGGAGTGCGTATATATAATTTGGGGGGATGTGGGGGGGGCCTGTGCAAAAGAGATTTTTTTCTGTTTCTACAGGTTTTTCAACTAACCATTTCCAAAATCATATTTTTATCAGATGGTAAACCTAAAACGGTATTGTCAAATGTTTGTAGGTAAACCCAATAAAATTTGCATTATCTGTGTCTCTTTGGGTGCACTTCAGGGGGGATACACTAGAAGAGAATAGTTTGATATGTTCAGTTTGTGGTATAAAAAGTTCAACAGAATGCTGAATAATTTTATAGTTAAAAACCAATTACCTCAGATTAAGACTTAGTTTTAAGGAAAGGCCTATAAACTTTTTTTGCTATGTATGATTCCTGTTGGGGCTAACCCAAGAATAATCAAAATCAGAATGCATTTAGACACTGGAGATTGAAGAATAGCTCATTAAGGTACCACATCAGCACTGGGATGGTGTGCCAGTGATATCAACGGGTGGCAGGAGCATTAAATTCAGTTAATGCAGCAGGATGTGCAGAAACATTGTGTTTTAACACTAGAGGTGAACAATCAAAATGGTCTCATAAAGGAAGGAATAAGATACCTCTCTTAGCTGGATTGTTAAAACAAAAGCCGAAAAACAGATGAGTAGGTACCCAAGCAGACAGACATACAATAATTTCTGTGAGTATAAATACGTCTTCGTAGATACAATGAGAATGTCCTAGGGTAGAATTCTGAATTTTCAGTGAACTAGGAAATCTTGACCAATGCCAAAATACGCTCCTAAATCTATTAAGTTCTGCATATCCTTATGCTACAAAGTCTGTTAAGGTTTCCATGTGTGCATGGTGATGTCTACATCTGTATGCTACAGATTGTTTCCTAATGCTAATGGAAGTGGCTGGAAATATAAAACAGGAGAACTGAGATACTGGTTGCATATTTTCTGGGAATATCTCAGACTCCTAAAATTGCTTGAGCCTACAGCTTATTTTATTTAATAGCTGCTTTTTTGAGTGTTTTTTGATCTGAAGAAGAGACTGGTTAGGTCATGAAAGCACAAATCCTGACCTGTATTTTTGTTTATATTAAAGTTTTATATATGGTTTTACTGCAGTGTCGACTGGTTATGTTTTTTTTTTGTTTGATACAAAAAATAATTGTTAATATGAAAAGTTCCATTGTTAACTGACTTTTACCTAGGTGGCCTGAGTTCATTAAGCAGCTCAGATATCTGCTGGAACTGCCATGAGGATAATTAGATGATAAAGTAAAGCATGCGTATCTCTCCCATGAGAAAAGGAGTGCAGGGGTACACATGGTCAAGGCACAGGCATGAGAGATTATAGTGCCAGTAATCTGTTGCTCCAGCATAGAGGGGCAGGATTTTAATGCATATGTTGTCACAGAGGATGGGAAATTTCCCCTCACAATGCCATTGCATACCCCAGTATGTAAGTGTAAGTAGGTAGGGCTTAAAGAGAAAAGCCTGCTGTAAAGCTGCAACATGGTTCATAATTTCATAGCTTTATACCAGGCTAACTACCACTGGTCCTTTATATGCCTAGCCATGCAACCCAAATGTATCCCACAATTTTATTACACCTTAGAAGTTATTTTAAGGGGTGTATGTTAGTTAGACCATGATTTAATGGCTGCCACTATCCATCAGACACACAGGTTTCAGACCAGGGGTGAATTTCCGATTTTCCATCCACTGGTCCAGGTTGCACTTGAATAGGGTTATGAAAGAGCTCTGCTTTACATGGATGGGAAGCCTATTCCAAAGTATGGAGATTCTCTGAGATATGTACCTGTCCCTCCAACATGACCTATTCAAATTAGAAGCAAAGTTTAAATCATTAGATCTAGTAGTTCTGGTGCAGTTTGTTTTGCAGATATGCAAAAGGTCCATCAGAGGAGGATCCAGAAATGTCTTTTTTGTCAAGCATACACTGCCTCTTAGCAGTCTTCAGGCAACAAAGTATAGAGATTGCACTTTGAAGTGATCTGCATAGGACGTTGTGTTTATACCCTGTATTCTTTTTGTGAGGAGCCTCTGCGGACATTCCAGTTGTTGCATGTGCCTGGTCAGGGACATGCAGAAGGGGGCATAATACTCAATGATAGGTTTGATCATGGCTGATTACAGTGGCATGATGACTTCCCTGGACCTAGATGCCATGGCTTTACTTATAAGGTGAGTGACACAGAATGATTTTCTTACAACCTTTAACACAAGTTTGTGGAAATCCAGGTTATTATTTGCATGAGTCCCCAAAATCCTGACTACTGTCTACTTTTACGGATGTTTTATCATTGAGGTAGTTTCCCTGGGTGGCTGACTACTATGCATTTCTTGACATTGAGTATTGCGCTGTGGCTTTGGAACCAGTCATTTGTCTGTGTTAGACTTTCCTGTAAAATGTTACTATCTTGGGAGGTTTCTATGATTGCTACTATCTTGCAATCATCTGCAAATTTGGAAAGCTAGAGGCCCTTGACATCGGTCTTGATTTCTGAAAAACAGATGCCAAAGAGGAACAGACACAGTACGGAGCCCTTGGACTCCAATGCTGACCAGCCTCTTGTGGAGGTTGTTTCTCCAATCCTAACTTCCTAGGTCCTGTCTGTGAACCAGCAAGGTACATAGGGGTTTTATGCCTAATTCCATGAGTTTTTTTATAATGTCCTCCTGGGTTATTCTATCTAATACCTTAGCTTGGTCAAGCTAGGCAGCATGCACCATGTTGCTCTCATCCATTGCCTTGATGACCTTCTCAAAGAAGTCCTCTAGGTTCAGTAGAAATTACTTGCTTTTCACAAAACCAAACTGGGTTGGGTCTAGTATCTGAAGGCTTCTTATATCATTGTTAATCTTTTCCATGATCATTCTTTCCATAGCTCTGCATATAAGACTAGTCAGACTAATGATCTGCTGATGGTTTGCCATTGTGCAGAAAGATGACTGTTGCAGTCCTCCATCCACATGACAGGAAACCTGTGTGGAAGCTGTTGAGTAGTGGCCCTGATAGGTCATATTTCAGGCTATTTAGGAAGCATCCTGGGATACTATCAGGGACCACTGAAACTGTATTCTTGGCCTTCAAGAGCACATCTAAGACCTGCTCCCTACTGATAGTTGGAGGGATTTTATTAGATGTTATTTCCTGAGGAGCAGATGGGGTTAAGAAGGGATAAAGTTGGAGCTGAATTTGTCAGCCAGATGATTTGCTTTATCTGCCAGTTCTATGAACATGGCTTAGTTTATCTTTGAGGCTTTGGACATAGCTAAAGAAAGCCTTATGGTTGTCCTCACACTGGGATGCTATCTGTGATGTTGTGAGGTATTGCCAGCTCTACCAGGAGACGTAAGACCGTGCATGTGTGGCATATGCCTGGCTGAAGTTTTGTAAATAATCTCATATCATTTGACTGTTATATTGATTTGTACAGATACTTGTATAAAAATGTATTTGCAAAAGTTGCTTATGTTAGAAATGCTGCAACAGAATCTTAACAGAGTTCTGAATGTGTATTGTGCCAGAGTCAGGTGACTAAAAGTGATGTCATTCCATAACCAGCTGAAGGACGGTACTCTGGCAGCAGCAGTTTGTTGTTTGTTTTTATTTTTCTTTGGAACCTGATTTAAAAGATCTATGCCAGTTATCACAGTTCAGTTGTTAGTTATACAGCTCAGTTAGTGTGTGGAGTATCTCATCTTGCCTTGTAGAAGTGAGCATCTCAACAGTACATCTTGCCTTGTGATACTAAGTGAGTTAACTAGGGATTGTTTCTCTTTAGTTTAGTTAGGAAAAGTACCATGAGCTTAGTTTAGTATCATTTCTTTTTTCTGCATGTGAGATGCTATCTGACTGTGTTATATTATATTGACTGTGTCTGAAAATTCTGATGTTTATTGTAAGTAAATATTAAGTATTTTCCTGTTTTCTATTTTTATTAATCATTATTAAATATTTTTTATACCTTTTCATTGTGGATAGTCTTTTAATGAATACGTTTAATATTTTGAGAGTACCTGTGCTTATTTCAGTGTCATTGTGGCCACAGTCTACCATTCATATCAGTATTAATTTGACACAGTATAATTGGTTACCCCTTGTAAGAGCCTTAGAGTATTTGGCTGGTGGCATCTACCCTGTAATCTGGAGAGAGGGAACAGAGCTGGTGAATCTGTGTTAGCCTTTCCCCGGTGTGTGTGTGTGTGTGTGTGTGTGTGTGTGTGTGTGTGTGTGTGTGTGTGTGTGTGTGTGTGTGTGTGTGTGTGGAAAATCAGATATTCATGTGAGTGTGCCAGATACTTGGAACTCGGATACAGTGCTCCAAAGTAGGTCTTGTCTGGGATCTGGAGAGACAGAGAGTTTAGTCCCAGAAGAGCGGGCTCCCTGTGTGCTCTTCGGGGAAGTTGTATTGGATGCAGAGAGCAGCATATGAAATACTGTGTAAATCCATTATTCTTGTGTTTAGCGACTGCCTCTCAACGGTGTCAGTGATGAGGATTGAGGCTCCTTAATCACTGGCACAGGATAAAGAAGGGCATGTTGTCACAATACCTTTACCTCAAAATTTCTTTTGTTGGACTTAATTAGTCCTCTTTTAGATTCATAGATTGTTACTAGGCTAATAACCGGGGTTCTAAGCCTAGCCATGTTTTCCTGAAAGAATAATGATGTCCTGTTTCAGACTAGCACACTGAGAGCCAGGCATTTATAAGCTACCTCTAACCATAAAAGACATAGCTGCCAGGCCCGGTGTAAATTTCCTATTCCCATCCACTAGTCTAGGTTGTGCTTAAACTGGGTAATAGACAAATTCAGCTTCACATGGATGTGAAGCCTGTTACATGGGAGAGCCAGTCTCTGGAACACATATCTGTCTCTCCAGCATGCTCTGTTTAAGTCACAGAGAAAATTCAAATCCCTAGACCTTGTATTTCTGATACTCTTTGGCTTACAAATATGTAGGAGATTCATAAGTGTGGGGTTTGTGGATGCCTTGTAAGCCAGACATAGATCACCCCTCAGCAATCTATAGGAGACTGAGTAGAGGGAAACCACTTTAAGGTGCTCTGCATAAGGCAGGTTTGTTATGCTTTGTAATCTTTTTGTAAGGAACCCCTGAGGATTCATTGTACTCTGACTGATCTGATGAGGGCGGAGTACAGTGGGATGATGACCTCTTTGGACCTAGATGTTGTCTATTCAGTTTGATGAGAGAGTCTTTATCTTTTTTGGTGTTACACTTCCTAATTTTAGCTATGAATTTTTTTCTTTTGTTGTACAACCTGTTTAATTTTGGATTCTACCAAGGTAGTTTGTTTTGGGGTTAGATTTGGGCTTACTTCAGGTAGGCACAGCAGCCTGTACGCATTTGTTAACATAGTTGTACAGAGCTTTTGTGAAAAATTCCACATAGGCTGCTGTATTATCTGAGTTTGGAAGGACTTTTGAAATTTTGACTGGTTATTACTTAATAGAAGATAGTTTGCCTTAGAGAGGTTTTTAACTGTTACAGGGTTTGGTGAGGTTACATATTTGATTCTTACTTTAAAAGAGACTGTTTTGTGGTCTGATCTTACCAGAGAAGACACAAAATGGGATGCAGCATCCTCCCATATTTGTGAGCACCAGGTCCAATACTTCTCTAGTAGCCATGTGTATTAACTGGTCCAGGGTGTTTGTGTTTACTAAATTTAGGAATATCAATGCCTGCAAATTTAAGGTCATGGAAGATTGCCAGTTTATAGGGAAAGAATTAAAGTCCCCCATGAGTATAGTATTTGGTTGAATGGTGAGTGTCTCCAATAGGTCTAGGTATGAGCTATGCATTTCATGGGACATAAAAGGGTGACCTGTAGCTTGTTTGCTAGGATATGTTATGGGACTTTGTCTTTGGTCATCTGGATGTGGAGGAATGTGTATCTTCCTGTTTAAATATCTCCAAGAACACACTTAAACGCCAAAATTTAATGAGTAAAGCTTTCAGGCTCACCACCCTTCATCAGTACATCTTCCTGTTTAACCAGCCTAGAGGTATGATGGCTTCTTGCATGGCCCTTCCCATTTGGAAGTGCACGGCAGCTCATACACCTTAGAACCCATAGAGAGAGACAATGGGCCCTTCCATGTGTAAGCCTGTCCAAGAAGGGAGTTTTCTCAGCATGGATCACGCTGGAGTACTGCCAGTGCATGGAGAGATACAATGTCAGGAATATCAGGAGCTGACAAATGGGAGGCAGATAGTAGCAGCTGGTGGTGTTAAGAAGAAAAAAAAATAAAATGATAGAAATATATTTGATTTATTTGTTTTTTATTTATTTATTTTTTTATTCACCCAGATAAGGGGTGCCTCATTATGGTCCCTGTGGCAGCAAGACATCTTGTATCAATCCCTCTTTTCACTTGAGTTGTCAATATCCCCAGTTTCTCTACTTTCCTGATTTAGCCCACTGTCCTTCAGCAAACTAGTGGTCAGTTAGGCAGCTTATTAAAGCTGGGAGGCAGTGAGGAAAGGAAAGCAACAACATCACTAATGCTTTCCCTAGAGAACATAAGAATATGGTAGTGCATGGAGAACCATGATTACGTTATAAAAATGGCTGAATTACATCCTGATCTGGCACTGCTATAGTGTGAGTCCCACCTTAACAATGCTTAGACGGGTGCTTAACAATTGTTAAGCATTCCCTTGGTGCTGTTAACATTGTGTCTGGACTAAAAGCAGACAGTGCCAATTAGAAAACTGCAGCAGGACATGACACAGCTTCAGTTCAACTACTGTTTCCACCTGTTGTCTACTAAAGTGCACCCACTATTTTAATTACAACTGCTTCATTACACAGGGAATACATAAGGATGTTAACCGCTTCTACACTGCTTTACCAGCTTTCAAAGCTGGCACAACACATCATGTTTTTTTATCTTATTTTTGACTTATTTGTAGTACATGGAGCGGCTAAATCTCCATGCTCTATAAAGAATTATGATGGGATCTCCAAGTGTAATAAAGGATTATGTGTTCTCCACATGAATGGCAAGCTTCACCTCTTGAGCTTCTCTCTCTTGCTGAATTTCTTGACATCCATATCCCAAATACATAATATACTCATTACAATCAGCCACCTGATCATACTCCTCTGTATCTGGTGGGGGCATAGATACTGGGCATTCTGTAAGTGAGCATGTCATGCTTCTACAGGAATATGCTGCTCAGGTGGCCCTCCCTATTACTCTGTTAATCACAATTTTTCTTATCATTGATCTCCAGTTGGCACTAGTATCATAATGTTCTGGATGTGCCCCCACTGTTGTTCTTGCACCCCCCCCCCCCCAATGGGAAAGGTCAGCAGGCATCACATCATCATTCCTTTCTCTTTCCTGAAAGACTTTTACAGTGGCTGACCCTCTAACCGAACTTGGGTCAGCTGGATCCTAGCCAAGGCTTTATCTCTCTCCACTGCATACCTGGTTCATCTTTGATTTTATTGTGTGTAATACATATTAACTATTATTTTTTAGCTTCGAAAAAAACAATGGATTTTGTAGAAATGGAGAGTTAAGAATGTCGTATCTCAGACCCACAACACCATGTTAGCATGTATGGGGGTACATGCCACCTTCATTGCCACACCCAAATTTGTTTGTAGAACATTCCTTGGAAGTGCAGGTAGTTATTGCACATCACAATTTGCAAGAAGTTATGTATCAGCCTGACATCTGTGTTGGATAGGAAGTTACAGTCAATTAAAACATCTTCAAAAAAACTGGCTATATATATGTGGCCAAATGTTTGTCATGTGCATATATTTATACAAGAAAAACTGAAAGAACATTAAGGAGGTAAATTGACAAGCATTCCCTTACATGTAACACCTCAGGTTTTAAGTTTTTTTATATTAGATAATGTTCCCATTAATACCAGAGATGGTCTTAGGGAAACCAAGACTGAATACAGGGAACTAACTAGGCAGCTAAACTTAGACTCTGGTTCCCCAACAAGATTTAATGACAGTATATCAATATCCAATGTACTGAAGCTGAGAGCTGCAAAATTATAACTTTTATTCTAGTACATAATAAAATACAAAATATTTACATTTTTTTTTTTTTTTTACATTGCTTCTTCTGGACTGCTGCTAATATTGTTCCACCTCAGGTATTATTTGCTATTGGCATTATATGATATACTTAAAGGAAAGCATTTATACTGCTTCTACACCTCTGCAGTGTTTCTGCTGTGATTTTTGGTGATTGTTGAATATTTCTTACATTATTCCCAAGCAGTTAATTGCCAGGGAGCTTCTCCTTTTTGCTTGCTTCTTTTAGTATTAAGCCTCTTAATTCCTTAATTACTTTTTGATATTTATAGACAATCATGTTTTTAGTGTGATATTGTCACATGACTTTTGGCCACATAATTTGTTGAATTTTTTTTTAATGAAAGATTATACGTTTCTTGTTAATTTTGATGAGGTCCACACATATCAAAATGGCAAAAAAACTCCAAATAAACACACATAAGCACGAACAGGAACACCACTGCTGGACGCAAAACGTCTTTTATTAACTCGTTCTGGTACCTCGGCTTCTTGCCTTCTGCTGGTCCTGACTACTCTAAGGAGAAAGTGCTTTACTATGTTTTCATTAAAGTCAGTTATGGAGCTATGACAGACTGAGACAGTGTGACAAACATGAGCTACTCCTTAACATTTCACTGTTTTCCTTAAAATGCTGTTTAATGAAGTTGACTGACACACAATGAAATGAGAAGAGTAATTTGGTATCTGAGTTTTATTTCTTTCAGGTATGACTTACAAATGAAAAAAACTGAAAACTTTTTTAACAGTATAATCAAACCTGGTCTTTTAAATTGTATCCTATGAGGAGAACTTTGATCAGCTTTTCCTGGAATTATTTTAATAAATTCATATTACAACTAAGTACAAATGAATGGCTGCAATTATGTTAGGGGCATTTAAGGCTATGTGCTTCTGCTGAGTTTTGCTTCACAGGAATGGGTTTGATTCTTTTAGCCTACAACTACAAACTTGAATAAATACTATTGGTAACCCTTGAAAGGAAACAGTTGTGCCTTACCTGACTAAATTAACATGGTTAATAAACATATTGGAAAATAGTGTTAATTACCTACCAACTTGACTGAAGTATAGATTAAGTACTTACACTGTTTTCTGGCAAGTTCAGCAGCATGTGGTGCAGTCAGCATTGCAAATGGATGGAAGGAAAGACTGAATGGGACCGGTAAATGACCCTAAGGAAAAAATAAATAAAGGCATCATGTGATTAGAGATTGTCAGAAGGGGCCTGCAAAATCAGTCTAATAAAGAAACAGGAAAGAGGATTATGTAGCAAATACTATGCAGGGAAGGATGAGAAAAGGCTAGTATGAGACAGTTCCTGCCTTGAATGCCTAATAACATTTGCCCACGTAGTTTAGAAAGTGAAGAAGAGCCCACCTTCAGAGATTGCCATACTGTGACTACAAGATGTTTCTCTACATTTGAAAAAAATGCACCATCCCTGGATATGTGGATCACTGTTTATTTTTTATCTGTACTCATTTGAAATCTTTCTCAGCTAAGAGTGTATTCTGTACACTTGTGCTCTTCAGCCTGACATACCTGACACTGTCCTTTACTCAACTCATTCACAGTTTACTGCATTTCTCCATCTCCCTTTAGCTCCTGATACCCCTCTAGGCTCTACCCCTGACAGATAAACTCTGGTAGTCAGCCATTTCATCGCATGGGTGAGTACAGACAGTACCTTGAACTCTTTCAGCATTAAGACAGTGATTCCTGTAATATTGCTCAGATTGAGGTAACTCTTTTTTACTCAAGTTTTCTTTCTTCCTTTTATATTGTTGTCCCATTGTCTGACTTTTTCTTTGAATTTACAAGTTCCAGCTTTCTCAATACAGGGCCACTCTCTTGCAGGCTGAACCTAACTTCATAGCCAGATTTTTATCTTCGATTGGCTTAGTTACTGACCTCAGTTGGAAGATGCTTTTGGTGTCCATCTCCCTGATGTGGGGCTCTGCTGTGTGTCATAGGATTTCAAATCAGGCTCAGCAAATGGAGATGCTGCACCTCAAGGCTCCGTTATTGTTATTGATGTAACTTTTCTCATCCTAGGATCAAATAGGCAGTAGCATCTACACTTACACAACAAGTTGGCCATAATGCCATGCTGCTGTCCTCAAAAGGGGCTACTCAGTTGCAGTGTCATTCTTCAATCCCCCTCCCACCCATGCAAAAAGAACCATTGGTACTACAATTGGTCATCCTCTCCCCAAACATGTTACCAAGGTACACATCTCTAGCTCTTTTTTTGTACCCAGTCTCCCTAACATTTCTATAATCCTACCACATCCCCCTCCCTAGCTCATCCTAGATATGTCCTTTCTTTGCACAGATCTGTAACTCCTCAGGAAGCAGAGCCTAATGGCACCTCAAACTAACAGCTGTTGAATGAAGTATCAGTTTGTGATTTACAGCTATCAGTCTGGCAGAGTGGTCAGCCCTGCATCCCTATCTTTGAAAGCAAAATATTCATGTTTGTCGGATCTGCAATGCCAATGCTCCACTATGCAACACCTTCAGAATTTGTCACCTCTCCATTATAGTTATCCAGTTCAAAGGTTAAAGTCTGTACTTCACAGTGTTATGGTCTGAGATTCAGCCCTGATTATGGAATCTGCATTCTCACAGATGTCCACATGGGTTTTTCCACTTAATCAGGTTTCTTCCCACTTACCAAAAATGTCATGCTAATCAACTCACTACACTAACTTGTCCACAGACATACACACACACACACACAATATATAATATATAATATATATATATATATATATATATATATAACATTATATATATATATATACATATATATATATATATATATATATATATATATATATATATATGGGTCCCATACAGAATGCGGACAGCTCACAACACCGACACCCATATGGCCAATGCCATATGGTCAACGTTCAGAATATTGACAATGGGGAAACGCTGTCTCCCAATAATGCGGAATGGAAACATTTCCATTCTTGCACTGTAGTGCAATCTCGGAGTTGGTATATGAAAGGTTTGGGGGGGTGGAGCCCCCCACGGGGGGTTCAGGGTAGCGTAGACCCCCTGCTAGCACAAAAAAGGAAATTTTATTTTCCTTTTTTGTGAAGTTCTGGTGCTGTCGATATTGTGAGTGTCGACCATAAGGCGTCGGTCATATGGGTGACGGTGTTTTGGGCTGTCGGTATTCTGTAGGTGATCTATATACATATATATATATATATATATATATATATATATATATATATATATATATATATATACACACACACACACACACACACACATATATATATATATATATATATATTTTTTTTTTTTCACCAGTGTCCATGTTGTGGGCAAAAAAGGGACAGGGAATGATGTGTTCAATTTCTCAGTTAACAAATAAATTAAAATTGAATTCGAGCTCTACTTGTTGGATATTTGGTTTCCACAGGGGTCATGAAAGCAGCACTAATTCTCATTCCTGACATTTCTGATTAAATATATTTTTCATTCGATTAGACGTAATGGACCAAGGTGCTTGCACATACTGATATGACAGAGAAATTCACACAGACAGCATAGTAGGGACAGAAATTCTTTCACTACAGTGTCTAGAATGAATTATTGATAACCTACTCTTTTCATCATTCTTGACAAGCTAATTCTTTGTTTTTCAGTAAGTACTGCTTGATTTCTTTCTAACTTCAGAATATCTGCCTAAATACTTCATCCTTAAATTTTCAGGGTCTACGTAATTAGTTTCCCCTCAGATGTTTGGCAGTGCTCTGTACAGACTCAGACACCTTGAGTGACATTTTTTCCTGTAAAAGAAATATATAAGGAAACAGCTCCAGTACTTAGTAATAAAGACCATCCCTCCTGGCATGTCTAAAGGTCAGTTCCCTGTGCTTTCTCCTATTAACCTGGTGAACTTGGGCATTCGGAGGCAGTGTAGCAACTGCCTCATGTACACAGACAACCCTCTCCCCTTACCTCCCATCACTCAGTCTTGTGAGAGATGCACTTATATGTCCAAATTGGAAGCCATGCACTCTCAAGCCAAGACCGGAATAGCTGGTCAAGAGGAGAAGGTCAACACCTGCACCACACCACATGCAACACATAGCCCTCCAGAACACCCACCATCACAGCTCTCACATAAAAACACAAACCACACACCCACTTTCGTGGAGGCTGTCAATAGAAATCTACCCAAACAGCAGAGACCTCCAAGGCAGAAATGCACTCGACCACCAGAACACAGCACAAACCACAAGACACATAGTTCACCTACACAGTGTGCCCCTCAATGTAAGCCCCTAAGGCAAAGCAGCTTGACCAATACACTAATCATAGTCTCATTCACTAGGTTGAATAAGGAGAAGGTAACAGTCAGCTGTCAATCAGGTGCCAGAATCTGACACATAACACACACACTCAGGTCACTCCACGACAAGTACAAGTATGACTCTGGCACTGTCCATGTGGATGTGAAAGACCTGAGATGCACCTCCCTGGACTACATGAAAAGAGACATGGAGGGACTCTCGGATCATGTGGCCGAGGCAGTTATAACCCTAGCCTTGAGCAGCATCCTACCATTGTACTGCTGTAAAAGCAGAAAATGATTGACTTCAACAATTGGCTAAGTTTCTAGTGTCATTCTAAGGGGATCCAGTATCTGTCTGCTTGGGCTAACATGATTGACAGACTTCAATGCTTTGCCAGAGATGGCCTGCATCTGTCACCCCTTGGTTTCTGGATACTGGCTAAGGCTCTTGCCACCCCTATAGTGCCTTATTTAGGTGATGTTGTAAAGACCAAATTACCACCATAACAGCTATAAATAAATGCAGTCTGAGGGTCATGCTGCTCAAAGCTAGAAGTCTAAATCTCAAGATGCACTTGCTCGAAGCACTCTTCAAAATGGAGAACATCAACATTTGTGCTGTAATGGAGACCTGGTTTAAAGCAGCAGATAGCATCTCTGTGCTACCAGGCTATAACTCATTCGATACCTTTCAGCTCCAGAACATGGACCAAAGTTCCAAAGATGGTGGTGTCTCCATATTCATAAAGGATATGCACACATCCAGACTAGTAGCCCAGCATAACACATCTGAGGTACTTCAGGTACAAATAACATTGGGTAAGATGGTGATTCCGATTGTAGCCTGCTATAGGTCCCCAACGATGTCCTAAGACTTTCACTCCACATTCCTAAGCACCCTGGAAACTATTAGGGTCCAGCCCAACACTCTCATACTAGGTGACTTCAACTACCCCTCCATCAACTGGAAAAACTACTCATGCACCATTACACTGGCCCAACGCTTCCTGGAATTCATCAATTCCAGTGTCCTGGACCAGCTCATTCTTAACCCCACTAGAAGAAGCAGTATCCTTGACCTGGTTATTACTAACATGGGCAACTGTTGCTCTACACCAATAGTTAATTCCTCCCTGGTTAGATCTGACCACAAACTAATCACCATGGAAATCCACATCTCACCCACACACCCCCACAAAGGTAACCACCATGAAAAACTTCTCCAAAGCTGACTTTGGGCTCCTAAAAACAGAGGTGGCTAACGTCACAGCACCCATGTCAATGGAAAATAGATGCATGACTGCCAAATCATACACCATTGCACTGTACGAACACATATATAAATGCATGGAACTAGCCATACCCAACAGACCCAAGATGCTCTCCTCCAAAAAAAAGGAAGCCAATCTGGTGGTCCCCTGCCATTAATAAACTCTACAACAGAAGAAAAAAACTGTTGCAGAAAAAGGTGAAGTCCCAAGACTGGAAAAACTCCCTTATTAGCCTCAACAAAAAGTTGAGATCCCTCATCAAAACCTCTAAAGCCAGCTATGAAAGCAGAATTGCAGCAGACATTAAAAACAACCATAAAGCCTTCTATAGTTATATCAAGAATCTCCACAGCAATACCCAGGTTTGCTCTGAGTTACTGCACAATGGTGCCTCCTATACTGAGCCAACAGATGTTGCCAACATACTGGCTGACAGATTCAGTGCCAACTTTACCCCTCTCTACCCCCCTAAAGGACCAATCACAATACCGGAGGAATGCCATGAACCCAGCATTACTGCAGCACAGGTTAAAGCTGCATTGTCCAAGGCCAAGACTACAGCTTCCATGAGACCTGACAATATCCCTGGATGTGTTCTACATGAACTACAAAGTAAACTGGCACCACATCTGTGTGCTCTGTTCAATCACAGCCTCACCTCAGGCTTTGTCCCTACTGAATAGCGTACTGCTACAGTCATCCCTCTCCATAAAGGGGGAGTTACTACAGACCCTTGGAATTATCACCCCATTAGCCTGACAAGTCTGATATGTAAGGCTATGGAGCACATCATCATGGACCTAATTAACAAGGATATAGGGAATCTCCAAACTCTAGATCCCATGCAATTTGATTTTGTGAAAGGTAGATCATTCCTGCTCAACCTGGTTGACTTCTTTAAGTCAGTCACCTGAGCTATGGATGAGGGCAAGGCAGTTCACATAGCCTACCTCGATCTGGCCAAGGCCTTTGATACCATTCCCCACTCAGGAATTATTGAAAACTCACCAAACTAGGCATCAACCCCTATATCACCAGGTGGGTTGCAAATTGGCTCACAGATAAAACCCACAGTGTGAAAGTAGCGGACTCCAAGTCAGACTGCTGACCAGTCATGAGTGGAGTCCCACAGGGATCGGTCCTGGGTCCTCTCCTGTTTGGCATCTACTTCTCAGAAGTCCAGGCCAACATGGAGGGACTCTGACTGACCAAGTACACAGACGACTGCAAGATGGGAGCCATTATTAACTCCCCAAGTGATGTAGGCATCCTACAGAAAGGCCTCACTGAGACCAATGACTGGTGTTGAAACATTGGCCTTAAGCTTAATGTCAAAAATTCCCCTTTGGGAAAAACTCAGTTCCAACTGGTTACCACATCGATGGGAGCCCGCTGAACACTGAAGGTGTTATAAGAGATCTGGGGACACAGGTTGACAGCAACCTCTCCTTCGACCACCACATTGCCACTGTGGTCAGAAAGTCCTTCTATGTGGCACATCTCATTACCAAGGATTTTGCATCCAGGAATTAAGAGGTCATCATCTCTCTCTGCCCTTCCCTCATTAGGCCAATCATTGAGTATATTGTCCCATTTGGCATGTACCTCACTAGATACATGCAACAGCTGTAAAGGCCACAAAAGTACCTCATGAAGAGGATCCTGGGCCATACACACATGTCCTGCATGGACAGGCACAAAAAACTCCAGCTATTCCCTGTTTCATATCATCTGCTAAGAGATGATCTCTGCTTAACTTACAAAGCCATGTCTGACCCAGCTTTGTTAGAAATGCTACATGAAGAAATCCCAATCCCTCCACACCACACACTCCAGAGACCTCAACCTCATTACCACAATCAAGCAGAACATGCTGGAGGGACAGGTTCATAACCAGTGACTGCCCAGGCTCTGGGATAAACTTCCCATACATGTCAAGCAGAGCTCCTCTCTGGCCCTCTTCAAGAGAAATCTTGATGAGTGGATGGGAAATAGAAAGTTCATCCCGGGGATCACTCCAGTGGCTCTACTTGATAGAGGCACTGGGAACTAACGTCAGGCAGATGCCAAGACACTTTGATGGGCTAGGCTTGTAAAGGCTCCAGGGCCATTAGTGTAGTACACACCTATGAACCTATAAATGATTAAAAAGTGTGAACTTTAGTTTACAAAGGGCATAAACAGTTTTCAGATGTTACTTTTACCAGATTTAGAAGACTAGTAACAGAATTAGAGCACTTCTTTAGTTCAAAACGGTTTCAAAAATCTTTTTTTTTGAACCTTTAACAGACTCTGGCCAATCAGAAACCAAATTTTTTGGTCCTACCCCTCCTTAAGCATTAAGGTCCTCTTCACTCATTTGTTGTCTTCATTCTGCAACTGACTGGCTGATTCCACCCTGCCAGATGAGGAGAAACAGAGTTAGCAGAAAATCAGCTGTTATAGATTTTGGCATTTAAAATTTCTTGTTTGTATCCTATCATTTTTCCTGCACCATGTCTAACATGTAATGCTGTCAGTGCATAGGTATATGTAAACTGTCAATGGATTTCCTTATATTTACACCAGGACTGAAGCCTATGCTGTCCATCCTTGGTCACAGGACTGATGGAAAAATCCACACCTTTTCCCTGGAATAGGCAAGCTTGCAAAATGCTGCTCATTTTCACTCCAGCCATCTCCTCAAGAACTGGGACTACTAATTAGACTCGGGTCTCTTGCTTTACAGTCAGGGATCCATCCTGTTGCACCACACAGCTGTCTCAGAATTGAGACTGAGTACACCAGGTTTAAAAGTAAGTTAGTAAAATACCTTTAGAGGTCAGTTCCTGCACTTGCTTCAAGGATAATGGCTAATAAATTTCCCTGTCTTTTCCCCTCATTAATCATTATTGCTCTTTTATGAATTTACAAAAATTATCATAAATTAATTTAGACTATTCTGGAATAACCTGCTTATTTACTGTACATTGTAATACTTCTGCATTCTTTCAGCTATTCATACTATTCAATTGTCTAATCTTCTAAGTGTATTTTCATATCAGCATTTTAATATTAGATATTAATAATGTAACTATAATAACTCAGAACTTTGCTCTATATTTCTTTAATGTGTATTTAAGAAGCACCTTTTTAGAAATTTTTATTTTCTATTCCCATTTATCTGTTTTGATCTAGTAATTCCACTTTTCTAGTTTAATTTGCTCCTATATATTACACTAGGAACTGGACTGTATTTACTTCACTTGGATTAATGAACTATGTTGTGACTGCAAAGTTTAATTATAAACAGAGCTAATACTCTCAGTTAATATTGCAATAATGTAAATAAAAATAGAGAAACATACTGGTTTTACTATTTAAAAATATATGATGTAGTTGTACCGGATAAAACATTTTACAAAATTCTTACTGCTTGTTGGTATACATTCTATTCATGTAAAATCAATGTAACTTATTGTAGGAACATAGAAATAATACTAAACAAGTATCATAGGGGCCATGTGATGCATGGCCATATACACCTTTAAGTGGGTCTATATTAGATCATCGAAATGTTAATACTTCGAATGGTTTAATATTGACCTGAAAACAGCAAATGTTGAAAATAGCGAAGCTGCAGATAACCAAATTTTTTCCTAGGGAAAGGATTTGGTTGTCCATTACTGTGGCTTCGCTATTTTCAGCACTGTGATGGAAAGTTACGGGTTGGGTTCAGGTAAGTGTGCGATTTTGCGGACGTTAGGGTTAGGGCGGGGTATGTGAGTTAGGGTTAGGGCTATTAAACTTTTATGAAGTTTTGTCATTCAAACGCAGTGGGTTATGGGTGTTTAATCTAATTTGCCACATGAGTTCACTAAGTTCTAATAATAGACTCATTAGCTTGTGTATTCAAATTAAAGAGCATTCAGAGATGATTGTTTACTCGGTTGCATTAGGTATTCATGGTATTTCAGTGTTCTAACTCTTCCAGCATTTTCAACAGTTTAATAGCATAGCATGTTTTTATAGAATACAATGTATATTTGTAGCTTGTTTAGTAGACACATTTAGTTTTTAATATAGTTTTTATATGAATTATTCCATTATTTAATGTATGTCACATTATAATATTTTTACCACTTCCTTCTATTTTGATATTCATGCCATTTTGATTTTTATGGTATGTTTTTAGTATTTTAGCAGGGCTAGTATACCTTTTAAAAGAGTATCCCAACACCATGTGACATTCACTAAGGTATATAGGCTTACTAATTAAATGTTTACATTGTCTGAAGAAGTCTTACTTACTAGAGTAAGATGAAAGTGCTAACTTTATTCATTGTTTTTAATTGTTAAAAGTCTGACATTAAAATTGTTTTTTTTTTGTGGAGAAGAGCCAGCAGTTTGTTTTTAGTCAATAGCTGAGTTTTACAGTTTCCCAAATATGGAAACCTTATAAGAAAACAAGAATGAGTAAACTGGAAAAAGTACAGCAGAAATATACCAAGGGCGTCCATGGATGAGAAAGTTATTATGAAAGACTGAAATATATGAGCCTATACAGTGTATCTTATAGATATTTAAGAGGAGATCTTATTCAGGTATATAGGGCATTTAGAGACATCTACCTCTGAAAATGTTTGTGGTTATCAAAAAGTAGTAAAGAATCATCAGACAACCTATGCAGAAGATTCTATTGGAATGAGAAGTGTACTAGATGGTTCCCTGAGAGAGCAGCTGATGCATGGAACAGACTACCAAATTGCATTAAAGCAAGTACTAGTTTAGATATTGTGAAGAACAGCCTTGACACTTATTATGGGAACAACTGTTTTGTATATTGACATGCTAGAAGGGCATTAATGCCCACACATGAAACATGTCTATGTATGTAACTATAAGAATCAATCAGAGGAGGTTAGAAAAGATTAGGAAGAGAGACTGGAGAAGCAATTAGCAAGGGAACAATGCAAGGACATATTTTTAGCTCCCAAGTACGTAACAAAGTCTAGGAGGTTTAGGATTTTTGCTTAGAAGTGGTTGCATGGGCATTTTTATACCCAAAGCAGACTCCAACGGTATATGGCAGACTTTAAAAATTCCCTAAAGAGTACTTTGTCAAAAATATTGGGTTAGCAAATGAATATCACTAAAGAAATGATTCTTTTGAGCTAGGACACAGCACCTGAATTGCCTAGATATAGTAAGACCATGTTAAGTCTGATTCTGGTGGCTGCCAAAAAAGCAGTTACTAGAAAATGGAAATCTAAGTCTAAACCAACTGTATTTGAAGTACTGAATATTGTAACAGATATTAAAGAACTGGAAGTGGGATCTTTTTGAAAGAGAAGAAGCAGATTACATAGAAGTAAATGGAAATTTTGGGAATAATGCATACAGAATAATGTTCAGGAGTAGCAGGTGTTAGGTTTAAGGGAAGGCAGGAATTTAGCAATTTATGTAATGTTGGACTGATAGTTATAAAAAGAACATATGTGATGTATAATGTATGTAAATGGAAGCATGTTAGTATGGTTTGTTTTCTTTTATATTAATGTGTGTTTACCTATTTCTTAACTGATAATTTAATAAAGGTGTTAAAAAGTGTAATTGGTGAGTACATCTTCATGTCTTTGTGTCTGCACATGCAAGTGCAGAGGGGCAGGGTTTTGCAATGGCTTATTCTGCATTCAGCTTTTAGTAGTGAGATTACATTACTGTGACCATTATTGATATATTTATTTATTCATTTGATAATGACTGGGCGTCTGAGGTGAGTTCAATAAATTGCAATTGCTAAGCATGTCAAAGTGTGTGTGTGTGTGTGTGTGTGTGTGTGTGTGTGTGTGTGTGTGTGTGTGTGTGTGTGTGTGTGTGTGTGTGTGTGTGTAGGGGGTTGAAATAAATTATTGTGCCCATTATTTTTTTTATTTTATTAGAATCAGACATGTAAAGATTACCTAGTCAAGAAAGTTACTATGATTGTAGGTACAGGGGCTGTCTATTGATGAAAATGACTGACCCTGTTGGTGTTTGCTCAAGTTAAACAGTAATTATTCTGACTTTGCAGGACAAATGTGCATTTGTGTGCAGGAAACTGGAATATGTTACTGTTGCTATTGTTTGAAGCAAAATTAAATACATTACAGTTGCCACATTTATTGCAAATACTCAAGATGTCAACAGACTGGCTAAAACTGATGGATATTGAGGTTGTCCATGTATGAAGATGAAGTACATTAATGAGATTATATTTATAACAATTAGATATCTGAGATGTACACAGTCAACAAAGTGGCTATAATTGCTGGGTACAGGGTCTGTCCATGAACAAAAATGATTAACCTAATTTTTGTTAGCTTAGTTTAAACAGTTATTATTCTAGATTTGAATGAGTAATTTGTACATATCTGAAGTAAATTAGAATATTTTACTGTGGCTAAAAATTAAATAGAGTCATGTGACCACTGTCTTGTATTACAATCAAACATCTGAGATGTACACTGTCAAGAATGTGGTTATACTTGTGTTCTGGGGCTGACTATGGATGAAAATGACTGAACACCCTGTTTGCTCAAGTAAAACAGTCATTAATTTGGCTTGCAAGACTAATGTGCAGTTATGGGAAGTAAGTTGGAATATTTAATTGTGGCTATCATGTGGGTTTCTAGAAAAAAACTGAAGTACACTACTGTGGCCATTACCTTTTTAATACAATCAGATATTGGAAGTGTACATAGTCAGCAAAGTGTCTGTAATCGTTAATTATGGAGGCAGTCTGTGGATGAAAATGACTGACACTGCTATAACTAGTGAGCAATTGTGTAAAGAAAGTTGGAATATTTTACCATTGCCATTTATATCACAATCAGGCATCAGAGGTATGCACAGTCAATAAAGTGGGCGTAATTGATGTGTTAAAGTCATTTCCAGCTAAAGGTTGTCGCTCATCTAGTCAACATGTAATAGACAAGTCTTTGTGGGTTCTGCTCAAGCAGCTTTATTATGTACAAACACATCATGATTGAAGCTTATTAACTTTAACTTAGGTAACTTATATACAAACTAGCTACATTCATTCATACATGCTCACTCTCTGGCTACACTTTCAAAATGGCATTGAGTATAGCATGTGCCTGCTATTTATATATGCATGTTCAATCCTTCATATGCTTCTTAAAGACACAGCACACACACTCTGGTCAACATCCTCCCTCTTTGAGAAATAGATCATGCAATGCTGAGAATATCAGTGGACATGCAAACAGTACAAATAGTTGTTTGTCGTACAATTATACAGAACTAGGCACATATATACAATTATGTCCAGGTCGTTGTGTAATTTCACACTAGGTCTGGAAGTATGACCAAATTATGTAACATAAAACTGTGAATTAGACTTAGCAACTGCAACTGTCTCTGCTGAATGTTCAACCTTAGGAATTTCAGGAACATCATCAGGAATGGAAGTAGAAGTTAAGACATGTTCTGGAACAGGAAATTGTCTGGGTTGCTCTGAGATCTGGAGTTTGTATCACAGGAATAATGTTGCAATAATTATTCTGGTACAGGAAGAAGATGTCTGTGATTTCTCCTGTAGTCTACACCCTCAGATTCTATGAAGTAGGATCTTGGCTTAGTACATATGCCTGTTACTTGACCAATCTGGTCAAAACCTTTAACTGTTTGTATCCTCACTGTCTCTCCTTCTTTCAGTGGATGAAGAAATCTGCTTAATTTATCGTAACTGGACTTCTGGATAGAATGCTTCCTGAATAATTGGGCTGTGATGGTACTGTTGTTTTTAGCTTTAGGCCTCAATCAACTGGAACAAATAAGCAGTGTTGCTCTGGTTTGCCTGGTAGAAGACTCTGAGCAGGCGAACCAAGCATATCATCATGGGGTATGTTTCTGAGATTAAGTAAATTCAAAAAGACATAGTGTTATCAAACTTTGACCTTTCAAGTAATTGCTTTGCTCTCTGCACTTCACATTCAGCTAGTCCATTTGACTGTGGATATTCTGGACTGCTAGTAACATGTATAAAATCCCATTCTCTTGCAAATTTCTGAAACAAATGACTAGTAAAGTGAGTGCCATTGTCAAAAATAACTTTGTATGGACTACCATGGACTGATAAATGACATTTCAACTTAGTAATAACAGTAGTGGATGTTAGGTTAAGTAGTAAATCGATCTCAAACCAGTTCAAATAAGAGTATAGCAATACTAAGTAATACTGATTGTTCCACTCGAATATGTCAGTGGCTACTGTTGACCAAGGTAGTTCAGGAACTTGACTTAGCTGAAGTGGTTCCCTTTGCAAATGTAGTTTAGTACTATTGCATACTGAACAAGAAGAAAGTACTTTATCGATGTCTTTCACTAGCAAAGGCCAAAATACTAGTTCTCTCACCCTTCTTTTGGTAGATTTGGAAATTGGGTGACTATGATGCAAAATATGGATATATTCATGTTATATGGAAGCAGGAAAAACTAGTTTAGGGCTTCTTCCAACATCTCATCTCTGTAAAGAAAGTAGATTTGCACTTCAGGTGGTACACTAGATTGCTTTGATGGCCATCCAACATTAATGTAGTGGTTGAGCTTTTGCAAAATTGGATCTGTCTTTGGGTGCTGTCTCAGCTCATCAAGTCTCGAGGTAGAAAAATTATGCACCTCCATTACATCAAAGTCAAAATTCTTTGTGTCAAGCTGTTCCGCTGTATTTCTGGGTGATCTGGATAAGGTATCAGCCAGATAAAGAAAGTTTGTCTTTTGTATAGACCATTTTGAAGTTGTACTTTTGCAATTTGAGCATCATTCTTTTGTAATCTCGCTGGAGCTGAATGAATCGGCTTCTTTAGAATAGTACCTATAGATTGGTGATCAGTTTCAATCTGAATAGATCAACCATAGATTTAATCATGAAACTTTGAACATGCAAATACTATTGCCAAAAGTTCTTTCTCAATTTGAGCATACTGCATTTCATTTTGGGTAAGTGTTCTAAATGCATAGGCTACTGGTCTGCCTTCTTGAAGAATAACTGTGCCAAGACCAAATTTTGAAGCATCACAGGAAAGAGTGACTGGTTTATTGACATCATAGTATTTTAATGTAGATGGGGTGGCAATTTTCTGCTTAAGTTTTTCAAATTCCTTCAAGTGCTGTTCCAACCAAGACCATGTAACATTTTTGTACATTAGCTGTCTTAAATGTGCTGTCAACTCACTGAAGTCTGGTATAAACTTGCATAATTAGTTGACCACACCAAGGAAATCCTGTAGAGCTTGAATATTATCTGGTGCTGACATCTCAAAAATAGCTGTTTGCTTAGACGGGTCTGGTTTTAAGCCAGAGCTGGTAAATAAGTGACCTACATATGTAACTTCTGGTAGTCTGAATTTACATTTTAGAGGATTGAGCTTTAAGTTCACTTCACGTGCTCTGTCTAGAACTCTCTTAAGGTTTCTGTCATACTCTGCTTCACCATTGCCTCCAACCAATAAATCATCTACTATTATGGCACAAGGATAACCTGAAAAAATTTGCTCCATTGCACGCTGGAAGACTTCACTTACAGAATTTATTCCATATAGTTTCCTCAGAAATCTATATCTGCCAAATGGAGTACCAAAAGTGGTTAGTAATGAGGATTTGCAATCAAGCATCACTTGTCAAAATGAACTTTTTGCATCCAAGACAGAAAAAAACAGTGGCATTTGGTATTAAGGCTGCGACCTTTTCAACTGTACACATTGGATGATGCGGTCTCTTTAATGCTTTGTTCAAATCTCTTGGATCAATACATGTTCTGATTTCATCTGAGCCTTTTTTGTGAGCTGCTACCATGGACAACACCCATTCAGCTGGTTCTGTAACTGGACAAATTACACCTTGCTGCACAATTGTATCCAACTGAGCTTTAACTTTATCCTTTATCTGAACTTTTCTTGCTGGTCTGATCCCTGGACTGACCTCTGGGTCTAACTTCATAGAATACACAACTGGAAGTTTGCCCAACTTGTCATTGAAAACATCAGCATACTCTGAGAAAATGGCTTCAGAAAAATTGGAACTAGGATATGCACTTATATGATGAACTTATTTGGTAAAAAACAACAGATTCATTCTCAAACTGTCTCTGACACCCAATAATGACTGCACATGTCTTCGAACTACATAGAATAACAAGCTGTAACAGTTTCTAAGCAAATAACATGAAAGCGCCACTGAGCCTTTGGTTTGAATTTCTTCACCTCCATATAAACAAGTTTCTCACTACTAGTCACATTCAGTTGCTCATTAGTTCTCACCTTAGCAAATGTGTCTGCTGACATAACATTACACTTTGAAGCAATATCTACGTTGAGCTTGGTGGATTTACCATTGATCTGGACAGTACAAAACACTTTGTTCTTTGCCAAGAAATTCACTGCATCAACCTTTTCACCAATTACTGATACACCATCTACATAGAAAGCAGAATTGCAGCTCTCTATATGATCAACTTGCTTTTTTGAGTGACCCTTCTTTATAACTGTGTGAGGTTTACTTGATTTGCAAACTTTTGAAAATGGTTCCATTCTTTACACTTGTGGCATTGCTGACCAAATGCTAAGCATTTTTCTCTTTTAGACTCATGATTGGCACCACAGTTGCAACAGTTAACAGTTAACAGTTTGGGACTGGTTTCTCTGTGTGACGTTTGGGCCTTTTTTTTAGCTCCCTCACAGTTGTGAATAGTAACCTTCTGTAAGGGTGATTGATAATTCTTTTGGATGAAACGTTGCCTGCGAGTTGTCAGCTGTAGGGTTTGCTTATTGGGACTTGTTGGGACCTCTACATTTTGGATTTGTTGTAAATGATTGTTGAATATGAGCAGAGTTGCTTTTTAGGGACTTTGCTCATTGCTTGCACAACTTTTAGCTGTTTTATTTCTTAGTTTTATGATACTTCCCTTCTATCCTGCCTGAGTAACATTTGTAGCTTCACTAACTTGTTGCTGTCTATATTGCTTTGTGTTTTATTTTTGCATACAGATGTATTAACTGCTTTATTTATTGAGGGGTATTTCGAATGTTTCAGAATATTGTAAGGAAAAGAATCCCTCTGTTTACTATTGTCTCCATTTTTTGCAGATTATCTGCTTTTGTTAATCTGTCTGCATTTACTTATATGTCACTTTTTATTTTGGAAGTTTACTGGATCAGTGGTCAGGTGACTGCTATCTGCTAATTTAGGAGGCTGTGCTTTATATTTTGATTAAGGCAAACTTTGTTTGCAGTCTTATTGTTGGGACCTTTGAGGTTTCTATATTGCCACGTATTTTTTGGTTTGTAAAGAGCATATATTTTGTGGTATATCTTAATATCTCTTTAGTTTTTTCTAGAGACTGCTTGTCACATTTAAAACTGCTTTATATATTGTATTGTTGTAACTATTGCCTAACGCCTGTCACTAATGATGTTGCCATTTCTTTTCCTCTTCCCTCTGCTATTTACACTGGCATATGTCACATCTTATCACACTCCCCTGCAATTCTCCCCTTACACTCCACTCGGAACCTACATCTTCCCAAAATCTTTCCAGGTACTACCACACTCCTATATGCTCACACTCACTGTACTCTACCACACTATTTATTCTTTAAAATAAAATTACTCCCCTTACTAAAACTAATCTCAAACTTAAAACCCAAATTTCTCTATCCTCTCCCTCATAGGTTCATAGGTTCATAGGTTCATACTAGGCTATCTGCCCTAGGGCATTTATAAGCCTAGCCAGAGTGTGTTTGGCTTTCACCACCCATTTTAAATTAATTTTGCTATGCCCTTTTTTGAGGTTAGTATACTGTGCTTCTGTCTAACAGTGACACAGAAGTGATACCCGGGGTAAACCTACGATCTCCCATCTACTCATCAAGATTCCTCTTGAAGAGAGTCAATGAGGGACTCTGCCTAACCTGGACTGGGATTTTATTCCAGAGTGAAGGGAGCCTCTGGGTTATGAATCTGTCCCTCCAACATGTCCTATTTATTTCAGTGCTGAGGTTCAAGTCTCTCGAGTGTGTAGCTTGATGGGATTTGGATTTTCTGAGGTGCAGCATGTCCATTAATTCCGGGTTGGACATGGCTTTATATGTCAGGCACAGATCGCCTCTGAGCAGGCGGTATGCCACTGAGTAGAGCTGGAGTTTCCTTAACCGGGCAGCATATGGCATCTGTTTGAGCCCTATGATCCTCTTGCTGAGGTACTTTTGGGGTCTTTCCAGTTGCTGCAGGTGTCTGGTAAGGTACATCCCGAAAGGGGCATTGTACTCAATTATGGGCCTGATGAGGGATGAGTAAAGAGGCACGATGACCTCCCCTGATCTAGATGTGAATCCCTTCATGATTAGGTGGACTATATAAAATGTTTTTCTAACCACTTTGGCCACGTGGTTGTCAAATGAGAGATTGCTATCAACTTGGGTCCCCAGGTCCCTAATTACTTCTTCTGTACTTAATGGATTACCACCTATGTGGTAATTTGTGGGCACTTTGTTTTTGCCAAAAGGGATGACTATACACTTTTTGGCATTTAGCTTGAGGCCATGGCTCTGGCACCAGTTGTCTGTTTCTATGACGCCCTTTTGGAGGATGCTTGTGTCAGTTGGAGAGTCGATTATGGCGCCCAGTTTGCAGTCATCTGCGAACTTAGTCAGCCACAGTCCTTCCATGTTGGCCTGTACCTCCGAGAAATATATACCAAACAAGAGAGGTCCCAGCACTTGGGCTTCACGCCAGTTGTTTTACATTAAGAAGGTTTGTGGTCTACACTGTAGTGGCAGAACAGGTAGCTTACATCCTTCTAAGTTGGGAACTACTGATTGAGGGCTCAGTGTCTGTTATTCTAAAAGTGTATTAATTCTAGTTTAAGCACTTGGGCTTCAGGCCAGTTATTTTACATTAAAAGGGTTCGTGTTCTGCACTCTTGTGGGAGGAGAGGCTGGACTCTGCCCTTCTGAGCTGGGAATTTCTGGTTAAAGGCTTATAGTGCCTGCATATTTGAACTGCTTCTTACTGAAGTTGGTACACTATCTCTTTACTCTCTATCCTTACAACACTCCTCCTTTCATGTGATATACATCCCAACTCTGGTCGTAATATCCAACTCTTATCTTCTAATTCCTCTACTCCATCTACTGTTACTATTACTTTTTCTCCCCACACCTCTAGCAATCCTACTCTCACTAGTACCTCCCCGTCCACTAGCACTTCTACATACAAAACCAAAAGACTTAAATTCCTCTCCCTTAATATCCAGAGTATCTGCAACAAAGTGCTTGATCTCCATGCTCTCATTCAACACTATACTCCCCACGTTTTAACTCTCTCTGAAACTTGGCTAAAACCCCACATCCAGAACTCTGAGATCTGCCCCCCCCCCGGTTTCAATATCTACAGACAGGACAGACCTAGCAAAAAGGGAGGTGGTGTCTCCATTCTTTTTTCTGACTCTCTCAATATTTTACCACATTCAATTACCCCTCCCTCCTTCCACCCTGCAGAGCTACTCATAGTAACCTGTCATCTCAACAGCTACCAAAAAATGGCCATAGCCTCAATCTATATTCCACCAGGGAATAATATCACCATCCTTGAAAACATCTTATCTTGGTGTTTTCATCACATCCCCTTTGAAACTATTATACTTGGGGATGTAAATATTGACTGGAACTTAGTTAACTCCAATACACCGTGTCATAGTCTCAACCTACACGGTTTTACTCAACTTGTTTCCTCCCCCACCCGCCTTGGCAAAAACCACTCTAATACTATCCTAGACTGGATTCTCGTAAATTCTCCTAATTTGTACCACCAGCCAGGAACACTATCTGACTCCATTAGTGACCACCTGCCTATCCACATTACTAGGTACTCACCCAAACTTAATTGTTCACATCTCTTTAAATATATCCGTAATCAAAGAAATTTCAAAATCACTTCCTTTAACAAAATTCTCTCAAATATTAACTGGTCCTGCCTATATTCTCTTCCTTTAAATGATGCAGTTAGCTACTTCAACCAGACATTCCTAAACATACTCAACTCTCTGGCCCCTATCAGGAAAACAAAAGTCAAAGCTAAATATGCCCCCTGGCTATCCAAAGAAACCTTCCATCTTATGCATAAAAGAGATGCCACTTGGAAACAATATCAAAAAAACAAATCTTCTGTCTTGTTCAATCTTACGTGGAACTTAGAAACCTTACAAAAAAGACTCAACCAGGACAGAAGAAACTTTTACCTCTCTGATCAATCTCTGAAACCTACTAACCCCCAGAAGTTCTGGTCATCCATAAAAACTCTTCTCAACCCTGGCTCCACCCACAATCCCTAATCCTTTTCCCAATTAATCTCCCTCAGATACCGCCATTCATTTTAATCATTATTTTATTGATACCATTTCTAAACTTGTACCTGACACCTCTAATATTCCCAACCCCACCTCTAATTCCACTTCCAGTACTATCACTTCTATTACCACACCAACGTTTTCTCCATACCCCCAATCTGACTCCTCTAACCTCTCTGACCCCTTCTTGCTCAAACCTGTATCTGTTAGTTATATTAAAACTCTCCTTAGTAAACTCAAACCTTGTTCCCCCACCCCTGATAACCTACCTTCCCAATTCCTGAGAATTGCTGCTAACTCTGTGGCCCTTCCTGTCTCCATTCTAATAAACTGTTCAATCCAAGAATCTATTTTTCCCTCTATTTGGAAGGAATACTATACTATCCCACTACATAAGGGTGGAAACTCCACAGAACCATCTAACTTCCGTCCCATTGCTATTCTTTCTCCCCTCTCCAAAATTCTAGAAAAGTGTATTCATTCTCAACTGCTTTCCTACCTTACTCAAAACGATCTTTTAACCAATGTCCAGCATGATTTTAGGCCCAAACACAGTACTAACACAGCACTTTTATCCTTCTCTCATACAGTAGCTGAGGCCAGAGACAATAATAAACTTGTGTCTTGCCTTTTCTTAGATCTGTCAAAGGCTTTTGACATAGTTTCTCACAAGCTTCTACTTCAAAAACATTCTCAATTGAACATTTCTATCCCCACTCTAAATTGGTTCTCTAGTTACCTGTCCAGTTGCTTACAAGCAGTTAAATGGTGAAATTCCTTCTCACCCTTTCTGCCAGTTCAGACCGGTGTTCCTCAAGGTTCAATTCTTGGCCCCCTCCTTTTCAACCTCTTCACCAATGGCGTACACACTGCCAGCAGTCTCTCCCCTATCATACAGTATGCAGATGATTCAACTCTGATTTCCATTTCTGACTCTGTCAATAACCTCCACCATATCACACAGTCTTCATTTCACTCTGTTGATAAGTGGCTCTCCAACAATCAACTTACCCTGAACCCCTCTAAAACTAAGCTCTTACTATGCCTACCTAAAGCTCTAGTCCATCACAAATCCACCTTTCTCGTATCCTCACTAAATGGCACCATCATATCACCAGATTTACACACTAAACACCTAGGTGTCATCATTGATGACCAGCTCAAACTAGACCTCCACATACTTCATTCTATAAAGAAAACACACCAAAAACTGGGCATGTTATACAGAAACAGCAAATTCCTGACCTCCAACTCTAAACCACTGCTAGCCCAATTCTACCTCCTCCCTGCCCTCCTCTATGGCTCCCCTCTATTTTCCAATTTACAATATAACCTGCTGGCAAAACTTGACAAAACTTATAACAAAATTTCAAGATTTGTCAACAGCAGCCCCTATAAATCCCATCACTGTTCTGCTCTCAAAAAACTATATTGGCTCGAATTCCCACAACTTATGACCAAATGTCAGTTGATCCATGCTTTCCGAATTCTTAATTCTAACTCTAACTGTCCATCTCTGTCCAAACTGATCTCCTGGTACAACCCTCCCTGATCCCTGCGCAGCTCTGATAAACTCTTTCTACAAGTCTATAAACCCAATATTAACACAGGTAAAATACTTTATAAACACTCCATCTCCCTTATTTGGAATAATCTTCCACTCCATATTAGAAGTCATACCTCCCTTCCTAACTTCAAACATGACCTTATTTTGTACCTCCATAACAACCCTATATATACCTGTAACCATCCTACTTAACTGCTCCCTTTCCATATTCCCATTTCTCCACTAGACTTATCATTAAGACCTTTTACCTCTTTCTTATCTTACTTTATCCAATCTGCTCTTCTTTCTATACCCTCCCTCTTTATATAATTTACTTTATCCTACTACTACTCTTCTTTTTTCTCCTCCCTCTAGATCACTTCATTCCTCCACTACTCCTATCTTCTTTTGCACTTTACTTCTTCTGACCTTGTATATAGCTATGCACTATTCTTTGGATTATATTTATTTTTCTTATCCATTGTATCCATCAGTTTGGTTTGCTCTTTATATTGTTAACTTGTCTCTATTTGTATGTATTTGTATGTTTTGTTCGGGGCTTTTCCCCTCGGGTCTCCACTGAAAATGGGTAATTTCTTACCCAGTTGGACTAACCCGGTTAACAAATGTGAGATAAATAAATAAAGCTGGTTGGGTTTTGCTGACTAATGTTTGTACTGCACTGAGCATGCTTTTTCTTAGAACTTGCTGGAAAACTATGTGGTTTCCCTGGTGAACCACCAGGGGCTGTGGCTGCCATGTGCTTAGGCCTGCTTCTGCTTGCCACATTTTGCATGCTATCTACATTTGCTCTGGAGCCTGCTGAAACCATGCTGTTGTCACTTGCAAGCATACTTGTGTGCCTTTCTGTAACTTCCTAGATTTGACAAATCTCAATGGCTTTACTCAATGTTAAATCACAGTCATGAAGTAAAATTTTTCTCACAGCAACACTATTAATACCACATGCAAGCCTGTCCTTTTTTAACTCATCTTTTAAGTCACCAAACCTACACATTTTAGTTTTTTTTCTCAGGTCAGTAACATAAGCTGCAAACGTTTCCCCTGGTTTCTGATCCCTTGTGTAAAACAAATGCCTCTCAAATGTAATATTTGTCTGGGGATTACACATTTCCCTGAATTTGCACTTCAAACACTCAGGGGTCTTCCCTTGATTCTGCCTGTACAACAATGTAATGATTTTCACCTTCTCACTCATCCACTGCTGGTCCATACACAAATAAACACTCTCTTTCAATGGCCTTTGACCCAGCTAGGCTTAGCAAAATGAATGCCCTGGTGCGTGCATCTTTGTCAGAATAAGCTGCTTGTATAAAAAATATTGTACTCTTGCTCAAATTTTCTCCAACCTTCTGCAATATTCTGATCAAATACAAGTGGTGAGGGTTTTCAAAATTCATCTACAAACAAAAAACAAAAACTGAGAAAATAGTAATAATCCAGAAGGCAGAATTCACGAGAAACACACTTTTTAAAACACCTTTAAAACTTTATTCCATAAGCGCTTTTGGCTAGAAAATACCAGCCTTCTTTAGACATTCAAAAATCATATGACAAACTCTTTTATAGCCCAACCCTACCACTTGAGTCTTAAAGACATAGCATTTTAAAGCAACAACATATGAAAATAAAATACTTTTAACAATGCATTTTTAAAAACATTTATACAATTATTTATATATAACTATCTATCAAAGGTTTTTAATTTTAACTCACAAAATATGCACTACATCATTTAACCCTGGTTAAGTAGATGCATTCAAGTGTAAAATCCACCACAACTCTCTGTGTTCTAAAAAAAATACTTAATTGATGGCAGTATTTTAAACAAGTAACAGGTGTGGCCATGGACTCACCTTGTGGGCCATTATATGCAAATATGGTTATGTTAGTATGGGAATTACGTTATTTATTTAATCGTGATTTTTTTCAAGTATGTTAGGATGTCTGTTCATTTTTTAGATGATTTGTTTATTGCTTGGGATGGTCCTGTTGATTTAATACTAGATTTTGTACAATCTTTAAATACTACAACTGAGTTTTTGAAGTTTACATACCAGTTAGGTGTGAAGTCTGTATCTTGCTTGGATGTAGAATTAACTAGAATAAAGAGTGGTTTAAAAGTTTGTGTTTTTAGGGAAAAAAAACATATTCAAATAAATACTTACATTTTACAAGTAACCACCCATACCATGTCAAAAAAGCTGTTATAAAGGGAGAGATGGTACAGGCCACCAGAATGGTAACTGATATGCTTGACTTCTTAAATGAAGTACACTTTATAGATAACATGTTTGTGATCAGGGGTTACCCAATGTAGATGGTAAACAATATAAAATTTGAGATCATTAAGAAGAGACTATGAGGCCAGTACATTCCCTTATTACAAAATCATCATACCAGGGCATTTGGTGGAGCTTATGGAGAAGTTTCTTCTACAAATGGTATCCAAAATGAAACTATAGGAATAATGGCATCAGGCAATAGGGTGACACCTTTTTCACAATGAGAATGTGGTGTGCAACAAGCAAAAAATACAAAAAATGCATTTATTTCTACATTTAATGCCCATAATAAAAATATAATGGATATTATTAATAAAAATTGGGCATTTATTAGAACAGATAAACAGTTAATGGAAAATATCGGTAATTTTTCTGATTTTGTATTTAGCAATCTTAAAGACTGTTGTGACAGTTTATCCTTTTTACCTATGCAATCAGTGCAGAAAATGACAAAGTGTGGAATGTATTCACAATACAAGTTTATTTTGGAATGTAACCAGGTGCACTTGGGTTCTAAGTGTATTATAGTTACTGGTTGCTTTTCTTATCAAACAACAGGAGTGGTTTATGCTGCAAAATGCAGCTCTTGTCCTGCATTTTATGTGGGAAAGACTGAGCAAAAATTTAAACAACGGGTATATGAACACATTTTTGATATGCATACACATAAAGACACCAGTGCTTTAGAAAATCATTTAAAAGAATTCCCAAGTCATAGTTTTAAATTTGAAATACTGGAACAGTTGCAAAAAAACCCCAGGGGAGGGCCATGGGGTGTTTTTTAGAACATAGAGAGTTGTGGTGGATTTTACACTTGAATGCATCTATTTATCCAGGGTTAAATGATGTAGTGTCTATTTTCTGTGAGTTAAAATTAAAAAACTTTGATAGATAGTTATATATATATATATATATATATATATATATATATATATATATATATATATAGAAATGATTCTATAAATGTTTTTTAAAAATACATTGTTAAACATATTATGTGAAGTTGTTCTATCTCGCCGTTTTGTTCTTACACGTGGGTTCGGAGCTGATCCCTCAGCTCCGAGTCGGCTGCTTTTCAAGCTCAAACTCTCAGAGAAGCTCCAGACCCAGTATATATCCCATGATGCTCTAGTGTAAACCCCAGATCTAGTTTGCTGCTACAACGGATCTACAAGACTCATTGGAGCAAGCTCGGGCCAGTTTTATTTTTTCAATATTTAGAGATATTTAAAAAAATTTTTTCTATTAGAAGTGTTAGCTAGTGTTATAGTATTTAAAAGGAAATAGAGTTTAGTTAGACTAAGCGTGTAGTTTAGAATACATGCTTAGTCTAACTGTTTGTCTAGGCCTTTCTTAGCTTTGGGCGTGACAGGGCTCTGTCAGCTCCTTTGTTTGTGCTTTTATTAGTGGTAATTGGAATTAGTTAAAATTAGTTAAAATTAGTTAGATTAGTTAAAATTTAGCTTTTTTATAGAGAGTTAAACTTATAAAACATAGTTTAATAACTGTTGTTTTAATACTTAAAGTTTTTTGAGTTCAGGGATCTGAACTATTATATATATATAGTTATATACTTTTTCCTCTCTTCAAAAAAATGTCTGAGAAGCAAAAGTCTGGCTTCAAAAGGTGTGAGTGTTGTCAAAAAATGTCTGTGATGAACAAACACTCCACCTGTGTGTACTGTTTGGGATCTGTTCATTTGCAGGAAGTGTGCTCTATCTGCCACTCCTTTAGCGCCAGGGTTCTTCTGGAAAGGTGCAGGAAGCTGGTGGATAGGGGACTCCTGAAGACTGATTTTCAGTCTGCGCTGGACAAGACTGACCTTTCTTCCAAGGCTTCAAAGGGGTCAAAGTCATCCAAGGGGTCCTCGGAGCCCAAGTCCTCGGCTCCGAGCTCCTCTAGTATGGTTCAATCATCGGCTCCACAGCCCTTGGAGTTGTGTCTCAATCCTTTACCTCGGAGTCCAGTTGTGGATCCGGTGTTGGAGACTCCTCAGTCTCTGATTCTTCAATCGGTGCCATCTTCGGCTCCTTCGACCCATCCCTTGACCCATTCTTCCAGGTTATCTGATGTGGACCTGGACCGCATGGTTAAGAGATTGCTAGAGAACCCAGCCCTGGCCAAAATGCTTTCTGCTTTGAGCCACTCAGCTTTGAAGCCTGAAATTCCAGCCCTACTTTCTTCTCCTCCTCCTCCAAAGCCAATCAAACTCTCAGAGCCAGGGCAGACAAAACTGATGTTGGTAGAGCCCTAGGAGCCGAGGTTCGATCCAGCTCCCATGGCTCCGTCGACCTTGATCTCCTCGGTCCCAACCGGGGAGTCTCAGAGCTGACACTCCCTTGCTGGCTCCGGGGTGGATAGTCAGACTGAGACTTTGGTTCTGACCCTTCCCCTTGGGGCTTTGGCGCAGGTGGGTTCAGCTCCGTCCTCTGGATTGGAGCATGGGGTCTCGGCTCGGGGAGGGCTGCTGGCCTCTTCTGAGCTGACAGACTTCTCGGACTGGGATTCTGGTGCCATTGATGCCATGAGGAAGGTCATGTCTTCTAAGACCACTACCTCCTCAGATCTTTCTTCCCCTACCCCTAAAGGGCCTCATTCTGTCTCTTCCCCACAGGTCCCTACCAAGCGTCGAGACCCAGAGCCACAGATATCCCCATTGGGTGGCCCCTCCTCTACAGGGACTTCACTGGATGCTCCCACCGATGAAGTACCTAGGAAGAGGCTGTGTAAGAGGAGGCACTTGGATTCCCCACAGCAATCCCTGATATCGGATACTGACTTGGAGGAATCAGAAGGGTCCCCACAATCCCCCTCTGAGGATGTATCATTTGCAGACATATTGGAGATCTTAAGGCAGAGGGGTGATTGGCAGTCCCTTGCCCCTACTGAGGATGAGTCAGTACTCCTGAAGGCCTTTGGGTCTCAACCATCCACCTCCTGGGTTACTCCTCCCTTCGACGAACTAATGGATCTGGTTGCTCGAAGGGAGTGGGAGTCCCCTGATTCAGTGGAACCGGTCCCTCGGAGGCCCACAAGTTCATTACTTCCCCCCGCTGATAAGGCCTTTCTTACCAAGGGAGTCCCGGTTGATGCCATGGTGGTGGCGGCAGCCACCAAGAAAGAGATGTCAGAAACCTCTTCTTCTGTCCATCCTCCTAATAGGGATTCTAGGATGAAGGACAGGTATGGGAAACACATATTTAGTTCTGCGGCATTTTCTATGAGATCGCTCAACTACCTGACTAATTTAACCAGCCTTCAACGAGATCTCCTTAAAGAACTGGGAGATACTCTACAGGGTAACATAGCTGATGCAGTTTCGGAGAAAATGACTGCACAACTCAACACCCTCAATTCTATAGTCAACTCATCCATGCGGCTCATTTCTTATGCCGCCAATGGATCAAGTAGGGCAGCAGGTTCAGTGATAGCTCTTTGGAGACAGTCCTGGATGCACCTTTGCTCCTTTGTGGAAGCCTTCAAGTCTTCCTTCATCAATACCCCATTCAATGGTTCCGCCTTGTTCGGACCTAAAGTTAAGGAGACGCTTACTAGGTGTGAACAAGAAGGAAAGACTCTGTCTGCTGTAGGAGTCCATTTTTCCACTCCAACTAGACCGTACCCCAAAGGGCAACGAAGTGGGAAAATGTGGTTTCGAAAGCCCCAAGGAGCTTTCCAAAACACACCTATGGATACCCCCTCTATGGGCAGAGAAGGGGGTAAAAACAGAAGACGCCGTCCAAACGGCAGAGGGGATCCACAAAGTCAGGCTGACAGAGAGCAGTTCTCTGGTAAACCCTATCAGCGTTTCTGAAAGGAAGCTCGGCTGTCCTTCTCTGGATGCGGTCGGGGTTCGCTTGGCTTTATACACAAATGCCTGGCTAAACATTACAATGGATTCTTGGGTAAAAAGCATCATTTCCAGAGGTTACTACATCCCCTTTTCAAAATGCCCTCCCATTTGTACAAGTATTCCAGATGTTCCACCCAGTCTGCGAAAACTCGCAGCCATAGAGATTCAAAACCTGCTAGACAAAAGAGTCATCCAGCCAGTCCCGGCGGACCAGATAGGATCCAGAACTTACTCAAGGTTCTTTTTAGTTCCAAAGAAAACAGGGGACTGGAGGCCCATATTAGACCTCAGCAAACTCAACACCTTCGTCAAGAAGGAAAAGTTCTGGATGGTCACGCTTCAATCGATACTTCCGTTCCTAGAAACGGGTGATTGGATGTGCTCTATAGGTCTCAAGGATGCTTACTACCACATCAAAATGGCCAGATCATCCAGAGATCACTTGCATTTCTAGCTGGGGGCCAGTCATTACCAATTCAGAGCCCTGCCCTTTGGTCTCACCACAGCCCCCAGAGTGTTCACCAAATGTATGGCAGTGGTCACGGCTCACCTGAGACGTTTAGGATTCCAGGTGTTTCCATATCTGGACGACTGGCTCCTCACCGCCACCTCCAGGCATCAACTAATCCAGGCAAGAGACTACACTATCAACCTGTGTTCCCAGTTGGGCATAACCCTAAACTTCAAAAAATCTGCGTTATCGCCTTTGCAGTGTATTACCTTTATAGGAGCAGAACTAGACACTATCGATGGCATGCAAGGATCAGGTTGCCTCAAACAAGAATCTTATCTCTAAGAAGTCAATTGTCAAGTCTGTTGACCCAGAACAAAGCCTCTGCATCCCAGATACTGAAGCTATTAGGCACAATGGCAGCCACGCTAATAGCAGTCCCGATGGGACGCATGCACATATTCCAGTGGTTACTCTTCACACAATAGTCTTACCAACAACTGCCCATGTCGCACGAGATTCTGTTAACAAATCTTTGTAAGAAGGATCTCAATTGGTGGCTGAACAGTGACCAGATAGTAGTCGGACATCCCCTTGTTCTTCCCCAACCCACAGCCACAGTGACCATGGATGCTTCCCTGATATGGTGGGAGGGGCTATTTCAGGGAAAGACTGTCCAAGGTACTTGGTCAAGCATGGAATCGTATTTGCACATAAATGTCCTGGAGATGAGAGTGGTGTTCTTGGTATTGCAACACTTTCACGACTGTCTTCATCCAGGGACAATTGCAATTCAGACGGACAACATGTCAGTAGTCTGGTACATCAACAAGCAAGGGGGAACCAGATCGTATCCCTTATGCCGAGAGGCCCTAAGAATTTGGCAGTGGGCTGTATCCACCAGACGCTTTCTAATAGCAACGCACATCCCAGGGTCATCCAACGTGATAGTGAACAAATTGAGCAGGGCCATCCTGTTGCCTCATGAGAGGTCCCTCAAACAACAGGTGGCAGACAAGATTTTCCACAGGTGGGGCCAGCCTTGCTGCAATCTGTTTGCATCTCCGATGAATGCCAAATGCAGCAGCCACTTTGCCCTTATCCCCCACCGGGGAGCAACCCGAGGGACGCGCTTGTACATGATTGGCTCCCGGGCCTCCTGTATGCCTTCCCGCCAATTTCCCTAATTCCCAAATTCATTCAGAAAGCCAAAAGTCTGGGAAGGACTGTTATTCTGATAGCCCTGTCTTGGCCTCGTCAGATTTGGTTCCCCTTCCTACAGAAGTATCGAGTGGAAGAACCATGGATTCTGGACCCAGTGCCAGACCTTCTGACTCATTCGTCAGGAGTTCTTCACCCCTCCCTCTTCTCCCTAAAACTGACAGCTTGGCTGCTCCAATTCCCATATTAGCCAGGTCTCATGATTTGTCTCCCGTGGTCTAACATATTATAGTTTCTTCTCATAAACTGTCAACCAGGAAGCTATATAATAGCAAATGGAAACAATTTGTTCACTGGGCTTCTCACCACGACGTTGACCCATATGTTGCGCCTAGTCATACCATATTAGAATTTTTGTCTTCCTTGTTCTATGATGGCACAGCAGCTGCCATCATAAGGGTTCAATTGGCTGCCATTTCCAACTTTCATGTAGGGTTTAACGGGTCTAACATGATGTCCCACAGACTATGTAAGGCCTTTTTGAAAGGTACCCACCATCTCAGACCATCTATCAGACACCCTGTCTCTCCCTGGAATTTGAATCTTGTTTTATCCCAATTGATGCTTGCCCCCTTCGAACCTGCGTCATCTTGTGATTTGAAATTTCTGTCTTGGAAAACAATATTTCTGGTAGCCATTACATCTGTGCATAGGGTCTCTGAACTCCAAGCCTTATCTTCCAAACCCCCATATTTGATCTTCCACCCTGATAGGGTGTCTCTCAAGACAAATCCTACCTTTCGTCCTAAGGTCTGTTCAGAAACTAACTTAAATCAGTCCATTGAGCTCCCAACCTTTTTTTAGACATCATACCAACAGACTTGAATATATGTTACACAAGCTTGATGTTCACAGACAATTGAGATTCTACTTGGACAGAACAAAAGATTTCAGGCAATCTGATCAACTCTTTGTCTCTTACGCAGAGAACAAGAAAGGTTCTGCGGTATCAAAAATCACATTATCTAAGTGGCTTTCTGATTGCATTAAATTCATTTATTCCTCCACTAACCAGCCATTACTGTCTAATGTCAAAGCCCACTCTACCCGGGCTGTTTCTATGTCATTGGCTCATGCAGCTCGTTACCCTTTGGATATCATCTGTGCAGCTGCGCTTTGTCCAAACCTCACACTTTTTATCACTCATTACAAAGTGGACAGGGCCTCCAGGGACAGGGTTTCCTTTGGTTCCACTGTGCTCAGGAATGTTCTCCCATGAGCCACCCAGGGTTAGGGTGCTTGGGACGCTACCCACATGTAAGAACAAAATGGCGAGATAGAACAACTTCACATAAAGAAGTTATGTCCTTACCATAACGTTCCATGTGAGTTGTTCATCTCGCCTTTTTGTTCTTACATTCCCGCCCACCTTCCCCCTCCGGTTGAGAAAGATGGTTGCCTTGGTGGATTGGTTGGTCTTGTCAGCCTGTCTTCTTAAGACAGACTGTTTTCCTTTCTGGAAATCTATAGATACCTAGATAGGTAGGTACTGCAGTACTTATTTTTTTAGGCTGTCTTCGGGTGCAGCGTACTAGATCTGGGGTTTACAGTAGAGCATCAAGGGATATATACTGGGTCTCGAGCTTCTCTCTTCTCTGAGAATTTGAGCTTGAAAAGCGGCCGACTCGGAGCCAAGGGATCGGCTCCGAACCCACGTGTAAGAACAAAAGGCGAGATGAACAACTCACATGGAACATTATGGTAAGGACACAACTTCTTTTTATTTTAATATGTTGTTGCTTTAAGACTGAAGTAGTAGGGTTGGGCTATTAAAGAGTTTGTCATATGATTTTTTGAATGTCTGAAGAAGGCTAGCATTTTCTAGCCAAAAGCGCTTATGGAATAAAGTTTTAAAGGTGTTTTAAAAAGTGTGTTTCGCGTGAATTCCGCCTTCTGGATTATTACTATTTTTTGAAAATTCATCTGCCATATTAACACATACCAGTGAAGGGTTCTGCAAATATGCATGAACACACACACACACACACACACACACACACACACACACACACACACACACACACACATATACATAAGCCAGAAATTTATGCTAGTAATTGTAATTTTGCCCAATAGCACAACAAGCCTTTGAATAACTGACCTTTGCTTAATAAGTCTTTTGAGCACTGTGATACTCTTAGAATTGCTGTACTGTAAGAAATCACCTCTTATCAGTGTAAGAAACATTTCAAAATAACTGCATGAATGAACTGGGCAAAAGAAGCTCATAGTAAGAAACATTTTGAAGTAATTGCACTTTTGCAAATAAACAGTACACAGCACACTGAAACTTCCCCAAAATGGCGTTACCTTGCTAGATAATTCTTTCCAGTTCAAGAAACACTCTGTAATGCCGGCACCTTACGAATAGACACACCCAGCACAAGAAACTTTTCAAAATGGCTGTACTTTGACTGTACTTCATGAAACAGTTGCACTTTGCACACAAATAAACTCTTTGGAATACATGCACAATAATAAGCACACACTATAAGCACTTTTACATACTTTGAGATACTTCAAATAACTCTAGTTATGCCCTTGATACAACACAAAGTCGTAGTTATGCCAAAACATGGCACTTTGCCAAACAAAATGCAGTCGCCTTGCTTTATTTATGCTTAATGTGCCCTTTTTGCCCTTATCATATTCGTTTTGCTCATTTAATCCCTTTTCATGCACATTGTACTTTTCTTGTGCTCATTTTACTCTAAACATGCCCGTTTTGATTTAACACAATCGTTTTGCTTTAAACATACTTGTTTCTTTTCTGATAATCGTTTTATCAGATATCTTAATCTTAAACATTTAGTTTAATTAATAAACCTTTTGTGCCTCTCGCTTGTTTAATAATGTGGTTATTGCCCTTGTAATGCTCCATTTTATCTTTTTTATAAAATAAATTCTTTGTACAAATTTTCATTACATTTGGCTCCTTTCTGGCCCTTTTTCGTGCTTATTTCTCTTAGTTTACCTTCACTGTTGTCTCTGCACCTTGTAGCTCTGAATATCAGTCTCTGGAATCCTGGTTTTGACACCATATCACTCGTCTAGTCAGAATGTAATAGACAAGTCTTTGTGAGTTCTGTTCAAGCAGCTTTCTGATGTACAAACATCACAACTGAAGCTTATTATCTTTAACTTAGCTAACTTATATACAAACTAGCTACATTCATTCATACATGCTGACTGTCTGGCTGCACTTTCAAAATGGCACTGAGTATAGTACGTGCCTGCTATTTATATATGCACCTTCAGTCCTTGATATGCACAGCACAGACACTCTTTTCTACAGGTGATTTTTACCCCTCAGTTGTTAATGCGCTGTAAACAGTCACTGATCTGGCTTGGGAGGAACAGTATCACATGTATTCTATTTAATGACATCAGTGTAAAATGATTCTGTGGCTTATGTGTGTATTTGTGTGGAGGGGGTTATTGCCATGTATCTAAGAGTAACAAGTTGTCCAATGAGCATGGCATATGTTTAAATCAAGTTTACAGCCCTGACTTCATTACTTTATTTTACTCCTTCTCCTATTACTGCGATGTTCTCACTCATTTGACTACTACTGTAAAATATAACTTATTATTCATTGATCATTTATTATTTCAGTTATATAAACTTCAACTGTATAAACTAATTTTATTGTCTATTTGCATTCTATTTCTTTGATCCAGGCTGAACATGAACATTGTTTTTCTACTGGATTGGATTCACTATTGTGGTGAAGTAACTGTTTTCTTCGTTTTTTCTGTGGTTATATATATGAACAGGAAAATGGTCCACAGAGATCACTGTTCTACCCCAGTTAACAAATCAAAACAAAAGAAAAAAATCTTCCATTTTCCATCACAGTCAAACATCAGCATTGTATATAATAAGTGGCTGTCGTGTGGTCTGAACAACATGAATTTTTAAGCAACCCATCAAAGGCACAGGGATGCAGTGAGTAGCATTACCATCTCACTTGGCTCTCTGGCTGCATTCTCAGTTGTGTTTCCTATTGCGTATCGTCTACTTACCCTTTCTTTCTCTGTTTGAGTTTTATCCAAGTGTTCTGGTCTCCTCCATTACCCCAAAGACATGCTATAGACTAATTTGCTTACTTCCTATTCGCCTGTAGGTAAGCACAATACAGTGTGTTGTGTGTGTGTGTGTGTGTGTGTGTGTGTGTGTGTGTGTGTGTGTGTGTGTGTGTGTGTGTGTGTGTGTGTGTGTGTGTGTCTGTATGTACCTTGTGACAGACCAGGCTTTTTAGGGATAATGCCAGTATTTGTGCACAGGAGTGAAAAAGTAATATCACCAATTATGTCTATGACCATAGACAATATTGGGGGCACATATATAACTTCTCTGGCAAGCAATAAAAAGAGGTCTATATTACTTCAGTCTAAGACGTATTCAGCAAATGCTTCTTCATCGCTTACCAGCCGCTGAAATGGAACTTCAGTGAACCGCAAAATTATTCCCGTGGTTCGGAAACACTTGGCCATCCTCTCAACTTTGCCCTTTTCCCCACTGTAGTGTGATCTCGGAGTTGGTATATATAGTTAGGGGTGTGTGGAGGGCACAGCTCCCCATGTTGGGGGTGTGGGGGTATTTGATTTAGTGCTTTTTGTGTTCTGTACGTTTGGTGGGCAAGTAGGTTTAGTAAGTCTTGGTCTATGTACACAGAATTCATGGATAATATATTTATTTTTTGGATGGATTCAGAAGGCAAAATGGATGAATTTATTAGATGCATTAATAATACTTCAGAATTTTTTGCATTTTACAATTTATAATGTCAATAAAGATGTGATTACTTATTTGGATATCGAGCTTAAAAATTTACCAGGGCAGTAAATTTGTATCCAATACTTATAGAAAACCCACCCTTTCTAATTTTTTTTTTTATATATTTTAACATTTCTTACCCAAGCACCAGAAAAAAAGCTGTGATTAGGGGCCAAGTTGTTCAATTGGCCTAGATGGTATCTGATTTTTGACACCTTTCTTAATGAATGTGAGATTGTTTTGTTAATATGCTTTTTAGAAAGGGTCATCCCCCAGATTTTGTAAACCAGATACTTGAGAATGTTGTAACTAAAAGTAGGAATGGCTTCTACACTCCCATTATTTTGGGCGATAGTGTTGCCACCAGTGATGGTGATGTTTAACCTTCAGGGAATTATATGAGGACTATTGTGATGAAATTTACTTCAGACACTGGGTCCATTGCTGCCATTTTGCATAACAACTGTACTTTATTAAATGAAAACACTGAGATGATAGTTAAATTAGGGGGCAAATCTTTAATCACCTGTAAGAAAGATAAATATTTTAAGAATTATATGGAAAAGGTGAAATCTCGAGTTGACCAAAAGGTTGGAATGTTCAAGTATAGCCACTGTCACCAATGTAGTTATATTTTTGTGGGTGATTTTGTTCATATTAGGCATAAAACCATCCAAGCAAGAGAATGCTTTACTTGTTCATGGGTATGCCGCAGTGGTACAGCGGTAGCATTGTTACCTCACAGCAAGAGGTTCTCCCGTTCGCTTCTCGGCTGGGCTTGGGAGTGCCTTCTGTGTGGAATTTGCATGTTCTCCCCGCGATTGGGTAGCGTTCGAAAGACATATGTGCGTAAATGGGTGTGCCTTCATTGAAGGTTGGGCGTCGAGCTGGCACCTCGGCATTTCATAAAAATCTACTGACAGTCATTAGCTGACCAGAGTTTCACTGTGGCGACCCCTTACTGGGAAAAGCTGAAAGACAAACAACAACAGCACTGGGTCCATTGCTGCCATTTTGCATAAGAACTGCACTTTATTAAATGAAAACACCGAGGTGATACTTAAATTAGGGGACAAATCTTTAATCACCTGTAAGAAAGATAAATATTTTAAGAATTATATGGAAAAGGCGAAATCTCAAGTTGACCAAAAGGTTGAAATGTTCAAGTATAGCCACTGTCACCAATGTAGTTATATTTTTGTGGGTGATTTTGTTCATATTAGGCATAAAACCATGCAAGCAAGAGAATGCTTTACTTGTTCATGAGGTGTGGTGTATTTAGCCTAATGTCAGCTCTGCTCAGCATTTTATAAGTCAAGACTGACAGAAAGGTACGCACATTATTTAAACATACTAAAATGAATGAAGAACATACATTTTTATTTTTGTCCTTGAAAAACTTTTACAAAATCCCAGTGGTGAATGGATAAGTGAATATGCTGAATACTGTGAATTGTGGTTACAATTGTTTTTAAATGCCACCAGTTTTCCAGGTTTGAATGACTTTTGTTCGATCAACTGTCTTTTGAGGTTGAAGCATTATGAAGTTTAACACAACTTTTAACAAATGTATTAGTGCATAGTATGTCTTTTTGAAACTATTAATTGGTTAGGTGAGTGCATCTCTTATTTTTTGATTGGATGGAATTTGTCATATGATTGATCCATAAGGGGTTTTTAAATGGTAATATGGTGTGGGTTTACTTGTTTTGATGAAGTTCAAGGTATTGAATGAAAGCACTTAATAATAAATTTATTTGTTATTACATACAAGTCTGACATCTCTCTTCTGGACCTGGCTGTTATGAGGATTTTCGATTGTTTTGTTATAGAAAGTAAAAAAAAAATGCATACTACATCTGCATGGCCAGAATAATAAATGCTCATTTTAAACAAATGACAACAGTGTCATTATTATCCACAGACATCCCCTGTATCCAACAATTAAAGGCAACTTTACTGACTGATATACCTCAAATATAGAATGTAATAAAATAAAAGCTACAACAATTGGAGAAAGTAATTTATTTTAATCCCCAATACACTGATGTGACCATAAACTACTTCCACATTGATCCTTTTAGTAGTTTAGCCATGTATACACAAGCACTAAATGTTACCATTTCCCAATTGATCCCTAGTTTGTCCATGTAGACACAAGTATTTAATTGACATCAAAATGAAACATTTCACCCAATGACCCCTTCAGTAGTTTGTCCACGTATGCACAAGCACCAAACTGAAACATTTCTCCTAACAACCCCTTCAGTAGTATGTCCATGTATGTACAAGCACTTCATTGACATCAAAATGAAACATTTCCCCCAACTACCCCTTCAATAGTATGTCCATGTATGCAGAAGCACACTACTGACTAGGGTTGCCACCCCTCCATTTTTTTCTGGACTATCTGGAAATCAAACTGATTCTCTGGTAGTCTGGAAAACACTGTAAAAACTCCGGTATTCTGTTTCAAAAAGGAAACAGACTATCAGAATTTGTAGATCAGCTGATTTACTATGCTTTTTACAGCGTTCCCCATCGAGTGATGTCATCGCAATGTCACAAAATGGGTGGGATGTGGGCGGGAGAGTGGGTGGGGTGGGATGGGTTACTTGTGATGCAAGGGGTGTGGCTTTACTTTGGTTTTAGTCACAACGAAAGGTGGCAACCCTATTACTGACACCAAAATTAAACACTTCTCCCAATGACCCCTTCAGTAGTTTGTCCATGTATGCACAAGCACCAAACTGAAACATTTCCCCAACAATCCCTTCAGTAGTTTGTCCATTTATGCAGAAATACCAAATTGAAATGTACCCCCAACAATCTTTTCAGTAGTATGTCCATGTCTGCAAAAGCACCAAACTGAAACATTTCCCCCATTGATCCCTTCAGTACTTTATCCATGTACGCTCAAGCACCAGACTGAAATATTTTTCCCACAACCCCTTCAGACATATGACCATGTATGCACAAGCACTCCAATTATATCAAAATGAACCATTCCCCCCAAAAACTCATTCAGTAGTATGTCCATATATGCACAAGCACTCCACTGATGTAAAAATGAAACATTTCCCCCAATGACTCCTATAGTAGCATGTCCACATATGCACAAACACTCCACTGATGTCAAAATGAAACATTTCCCCCAATGACTCCTATAGTAGCATGTCCACATATGCAGAAACACTCCACTGACATCAAGATAAAACATTTCCCCAACAATACCTTAACTGATATGTTCATGTATGCACAAGCACCATACTGAAACATTTCTCCCAATGACCCCTTCAGTAGTCGGGCCATGTATGCACAAGCACTTCACTGACATTAAATTTATTTATTTGTTTAACATTTAAAATGAAACATTTCCCCTAATGACCCCATCAGTAGTTTGTCCATGTATGTACAAGCACTTAAATGACATCTAAATGAAATATTTGTCCCAGTGTGACCCCCCACTCACACACACACACCTCTTTAAATGAATATTCATACTCCCAACTATAACCAAGCACAATTATCACATATTCACAAACAGTCAATCCTTTTTTCACAAAGACATACATCAGTCTTGCTAACCAAACTCAACCACCAGCTTTGCAGCCATACAAAAGCAAATGCACTCAATTGCTCTCCTTTCTCAACTCATCACTCCTGTAGATATTACCCACATACACGTTTGCACACACATGCATATAAACAACTTACATTAAGGCTTAACCACTGCAGACTTTTCCAAAGAAGAAAACTGTGTCAAACCAAGAAAACCAACAACATCCAATAACACTAGAAATCACCAGTGAAATGAGCAGAAACTGTCTTGAATCGGCACTGTATACCAGCACTGCTTGCATACAGATGTAAGCACAACACATGGTTAACTGGCCCTGAACTCACTTTTTAAAGTGATAGGACCAGATAACTGCAAAAAAAATTTTTTCCCATACCAAGGCTTCTGAGGGTCACAGAAAAGGCATTGGTAGGCCAGATTGTGGCCCACAGGCCAACAGTTGGGCAGCAATGGTTTAGACTGGCACAAAGTATTCTTATTTCCATGCATAACAAAAGAGTTACAATGTCAGACCTTCCTGTTCTGAAGTTTGGTCATTCATTCCTACTTTTACAAAAACTGCAAATTTCTAACATCCACATGGTTTTGCATTGTTACATACTGTAACTGTGATGGCTTATGACTATTTCACTGGATGTAATGAAATCGAGCTACATTTACATTTCTATCTATTTACAGGAACAAAAAGTTTGGTCTTTTTAAGTAATTCTGTAAAGCATTCTGTGCATTCGAAGTCTGAGAATGGGACTTGAACTGTTGTGTGCTGGGAAGATATGGATGGTTCCATTTCCCTGTTTACCAAGGCCTCACTACACCGAAGTTTTAGGGTTGTGAAACTGTTGCTTAACAAGTTGAAAGAGTTACATCACATCTGTTTTCTCGGCATGTTTTTTTGTTCCCATGCCTGCTAATCACCAAACTTCACCCAATCAGACATGATTTATTCATTCCCTTACCTGGGAATTTCACCCAAGAGTCTGGGTGATAGCTGTCTGGAGCATTCTATTATTCAGGCAGCTATTAAGGTAATTTGTGTTTCCACCTGTCACCCAACCATTAACTTGGTCACCAAAGAGGTGAGCACATTCCACCACAGCCAGGTAAGTTTGGCTTATCCCACAGAGTGGGGTGCATAGGAGATGTGATGCTCCTGCACTGGCCCAGTAATCACGGAGCCTCAATCCTCACTACTAACACCAGTGAGAGATGTGCACATTGGGAGGATGACAAGTACACACAGTAAAATACAATTTCCATTTCCCTTAAGAGCACACAGAGATCACAGTCAGTCTGAGGCTGGTTTCTCCCTCTCTCTCTCCAGATCCCCAATAAGACTTCCCACTGGCACAGCTATAGGGTTAAGATCTCAGCCAAGTGATCAAGCCAAAACCTCCAGCACCCTCTCTGTCCAACCAGTACTTCATGTCCCTGCTCAGATAGCTGACATACACACACTTTGAGATTTGATCTATATACAAACACACAGACACTCCTGGGAAAGGCTGGCACAGGTTCACTAGCTATATCCCCTTCTGCCCATACTAAAAGATAGTTAGCACTGCCACCAACCAGCTCTTATCAGCTGCTATAAGGCCCTTCCCAAACAGTAACCAATTCTAAACTGTGCAATGTTACTATTATCCAAATGCTAAGTGTGAACAAACTTTTAAGGCTATTTAGGAGTGGCCTATACAGTGTCACCAAATACATATGCAAGTACTACAAGAGCTTAAATATCTCTAAACAAACCACCCACGATTAAAATGTTTAAATATATTTAACAATAAATAATAAAAGCACAAGACAATATAAGTCTACTTTATGCACTCAAAACATGAAAAACCCGAATCCGAATAGCACAAAACATAAAGAGCAAACCGCGAATATGTCGAACATACTAAAGCATGAAATTGAAAACCTCGAACTGTCATAGTCGGCCAACCCACCACTCACAACACACTACCTACCCAAACACAATAAAATAAACACATACATACACTAACCAAAACCCTACTTCTAACCCTAAATTAAAGCACCAAAACCATACTGCTAACCCTATACTAACCCCACATACACAACTATCTATGCACTATCCTTAACCCCTCCCTAACCCTAAGGTCTATAACTACCACATACTTCCCCTACGGAGCTATACCCAAACTAAATATTCAACACACATACATTTAACAAAACCCTACACTAAACCTTACCTACATTACCTACACAAAACTGTACATACACTACCTACCTAAGCACTTACCTTAACCCCTCCCTAACCCTAAGGTCTGTAACTATCGCACACTTACCTTACAGAGCTATACTGCAGATAGGCCAACTATGTGAATTTGATATTTCCACTTTCACGGTTTCATTCATTCAACATATTTGCAGTTCATTCTTTATGTGTTGCGCTATTCAGATTCAGGTTTTTCAGCTTTTGAGCACTTAAAATAGACCCGACAATATTCAATAACTCAATACAGTGACAACAGAGTTCAGAATCACAGGAAATACTTTAAAACATCATTGCAGGACAGTCTCACATAAATACAGAAAGCTTCTAGATTGATCTTACTATATTACTAAATCTCTCTTAAGAAAAATTATGTTCTAAATAACTTACTTGCAGAGCCAGGCAAATACAAGTGCTGAATGGATGTTTTCAGATACAAGACAAGATACAAAATGCACAGACTTTCTCTCTGAGATAGTTCTTAAATTACTATCAAGCATGCCTGTTGGGTTATCTCAGATTATATCATTCTTGTCACCTCTGCCTTTAGTTTCCACGCTAGCAGGAACTTAAAATATAACACCTCTGTGTTAAAAAAATACTTATCTCTCTGAAGTTTTGTCTAGCAGTGGACATCGTAAAACTGTTAAATACTTTTACCTTGGAAACCTGTAATTATTTCTGTTTCCAGACAATAGAAAGAATTTCTAGCTGCAGGCATTCTGTCTGCAAGCTGAGATAACCACCATCATAAACAAGTCAACTTATTTTCTTAGAGTGTTGCTCTTTTCCACTAGGGTACACTGTGGTTACATTTATGAAGCTCAGCACATAACATACAGTTTTCTTACATTTGTAAGACAAGCCTACAAACCATATTACTATTCACAAATGACATAGAATTATTTACAAAATTCCAGCGAGCTGGGCTGGCAGCCTTCACAGGAGACATAGCCTTCTAACCCTGACCAATGTTAGGATGCCCATCCTATCAGCCAGGTACCAAAGGTACTGGAGGTATGTTGATAAATTATAGGATTTTTGTTTTTAGGATCTGTAAGGGTATATTTGATAAACATATATTATTTCCATGCTGGAATGTCAGATTTAGTTTTTGATTATACCATAAAAGAGATATATATTTAAAATCTGTAAATAGTATCCCAATGACCTAAATAAGTCAAAACTATGTTCTCCTGTCCATAGGCTAAACAGTTGTCAAGGTAATTACCACAGATAGGTGTTAGACATATTTAGTATATATTTTTAAGTAGGTGAACAGTCATAAGCACATAGTCAAAAGCTGTGGTTTTCTAAAACAGGGCAGTGCCATCTTAACAGATCTTGTGGAACTATTTCCATGTAACATATAAAATATTAAATGGTTAGTGTAAACTCTGGTGCAATATGCGTGCAGTATCATGATGCTAATCGATTTACTAAGTTGAGAGTTATATATACCCAATGGAGCATATATTACATGACAAAACAAATTAATTATAACCATTTCCAGTGTTCCAAAGGAAAATGCTTGAGAGGCATAAATAAAGCACATGGTTGACTAGACGAATCAGGGGTACCTTGGACTTGAACCAGAGTCTGATGTCGGGAGATGGAGATGAACAGGAAAAACACCAGAAACACTGAAAATAGTGAATAAATGGGAGACAATAAAGCATTTACATTTGTGGAAAATAGCACTGCAAGAAAAAGTGGCTGAAAAAGACCAGATTTTGTTGACTTTGTTAAACTTGTGGCTGGACTGACAGGCATATATTACACTTTATGTTATTAATGTTTAAAAGGACAATAAAAGGGGGAAAGTAACTGTGAATAAAGCAAGTTTTGTAATTATTAGTATTTGTATAAAACATTTAATTATATAAACTGCATGTTATATATAGTAAATCAATTTTGTCTACTGTGTAGTCAGGTGTATTTTAATTGTTGGGAAGCCTCTTTTTGTATGTTTTATAGTTATTAAAATAATGCGTACCTTTTCAGTTGTACAAAATATAGACTTTACAGCATAGGAAGAGAAGAGAGGAAAGGGTGGACAAATAAGGTTTAATGTTAATATGCTGTGATCTTGGGCTGCTCTGGATGGGGGTGGGGTGTAAAAGTGCACTGATTATGTTGTATGTAGAATTAAAAGATCTTCTCTTATTTTTACAAGAATAGATGTCTAGATTAATGCTTAAGGCTTAAGCTATAAACAGGTGTTTTGTAAGCAAGCAGGCTTCAAAACTAAAACAAAATGCTGAAAGACATGCCAAATACCAAGCATACACAGACTTCAAGATAAATTAATTTTCCCAACTTATCATAAAATGGTTGGTATAACTGGGTGCCATGGTTGCCCCCATGGCATCTCCATTACATTGTTTAAGAAATGGGCATCAAATTAAAAAAATAAATAAATGATAGTATAACATCTTGCATTTCAGTCAAAAGCATACTGCTGGCAATTAAGGGTGAATGCATGATGTAAACCTAATGTGAATGATAAGGAGAATTTCTTGTCTTTTTTAAATAGAAGGAAGCTACAGCACTGATCACCTGAGTCAAAATATGATTTTCTGATGGCTATTTATTTGTATTTTATAATGTGAAAGTCCGATTAAGTTATGTGAACAGCAAAACATTTATTCTAACTTCATTAAAGTTTAGTTTTTTATTTTTATTTTTGTTGTTTTGTGTTTTATATTCTATTTATTATTAGGGGTTTTAAAGGTTGCTTGTTGATTCTTTTTTGTTGTTATTTTTAGATTAGGTTATCCCTGTAGGTGCAGCTGTTAATTTGGGGCAAGTGTTCTTCTCTGAAGAGTTAAACTTCATTTGTTAAAAATGTGCATAATTTTTTTGTGTTTTGTGTTTTATTTTTTGTTTGGGGGTTTTCTTTACAGCAAGAAGACTTGAGAAATGTGACATAGGTACAAATGAAGATGAGAAGAAGGCCATATAAAAAAATCAGCCTGCCAAACACAAATATGTGTGTATTTAAGACAAAAGTAGGAAATCTCCATTCAAAAACTGTCATGAATAATTAATGGCAATAATAGCATTTTATTATAATAATTACTCTTTCTATAGTGTCTTGGAATGTAAATAGCCTTACAACTATAGACAAACAGAAAAGAGCATTTAATTATGTTAAGAAATGCAAATGGCAAATAGCAATGCTGCAGGATACACATTTGGAAAGGTATGAGCATGTGAATTTGAAGAAAGGATTTTGGGATGGAATTTTAGCAGAATATTTCAGGTACAAAGGAAAATTGGAGTAATAATACTAATTGCTAGAGGGGCTCCAATAGAAATAGAATTGAAAAAAAAACAATAGTGGTAGATTTGTGGTAGTAAGGGGCTATTGATAAGGGAAGAGGATTTTACAGGCATGAATTTATATTCTATCAAAAACTGCTATTATGGAGCTTAATAAATTTGGGTGAAATAATCAACTTTCAGCAGGGAATATTACCTATAAATAGGGATGGGAACATGACTTGCAGTAGTGAAGATGTGTCAGGAGGACCTAGAATAGAAAATATAAAAAAGGAAGTTAGACTTCTGAAGAAATTTATGAAATTATTTGGTATGGAAGATGTGAATTCAGTTGTAGGAACTCAAACAGAATTTACATGTTATTCTCTATGGTAAAATAACTGGGTAGACTGGATAGCAATTAAAGAACATGTGCATTTAATTGAAAGTTTCACTGCAAATCCAATAACTGTTTTAGATTGTGGCATACAATAATTGCCATAAGAAGATGATACATTTCTGAAAATAAGTACTGGCCTGGAAAATAAAGCATCATTCAAAGTAATCTGTTTCTTCATATTTATAATCTACCGTAAGTTTGTATTTATTATAGAACAAAACTGGTATACAAAATACACATTTAGCAATATTCACAAAGAATTATATGAGCTTAGAACTTCCTAGGACATACCTCATGATTATATGTTACAGGGTGCATTTATAATGTAAACAGTGCTGCAGATAGGTGTATCCAGGCACACGGTTGGTAATCTATGGTATACAAATTAGTTTTATCGGGCAAGACTTTCAGAGGGCATCAAATTAAGCTAAAAACATACACTTGAGACAGTAAAGAAGACAACTGCCCATAAAGATATATGCTCATTATATTGCTAGTTATCCAATTAATGTCAACAAATTTAATAATTTTTCGTCTTTACTGCATCTTTTTTTTTTCCATCTGTAACTTGTATACCATATAAAATTGAACTGGTCAGCTAATTAGGCAGATTTCTTCCAGGTATTATTTACACAGACTCAGGTCAGTGACATGGAATTTATTATCTAGGGCCAGAGATCAAACTAGGGATTTTGCTTGCCTAGCTGACTCAGATGAAATTCCAGTGTTTGTGTTTTTCAGCTAATGAAGTACGATTGAAAGTTAAAGTTCAGTGACTTGTAAATATTCTCATTAATATTCAGTGGCAGTCAAAGTCACTCCATAAACCTTTTGGACAATATGACTGTTGAAGTAAAGCTGTTAACCACAGTGAAATTATAGGCAAAGCATAGAACTCATATGGTCAAAATTAAAGCATTATTACAAGAAGTATGCATATTAAAAATATTACTTGTATTATATGAGCAGCTCAGAACATTTCTCATACCAAAACAATTAATGACAGCACTAAGTATACACATCTATCAATAAATAAAATGTAATGGCACAGGAAGAAAGTATAACCAGCATTACCTCAGAGTGTGATTTGACCTTGTGAACTCATAGTTGATGAAGCCATGAGTGTAATCACAAGTTCAGGCTGTATGAAAGGGACCTATCATTGATATTTTTATAGGCTATAGCTCACACAGGTAAAGCCTTTTTTTAAGCTATTTTTAAGCAAAATGTTTATTGGCTTATTTGGATCCAAGAATCACAGTTCCCAGTTTAATTGTAGCTCTGGCCTTGCAACCATAAGACTAAAAATGCAGGCCATGGCTACAAAGCGATTAAGGCTATGAGATGCTAACAGTCTTCATCCTTGTGTCCTGGGTTTGATCCCCTCCTTCTCCAGTTGCTAACTTTGTGACTATCAGGCAATTAGTTAGCCAAATAGTCCTCCTAATCCATGCCTGTGAAAATGCACTTGTGACTAGCAGGTATACTTACCTAACTAATGAACAAAATAAAAAAAATAAAGTTAAAAGTACTGGATCTAAAATAAAAAATAAAGTTAAAAGCACTCTTTGTACTCTGCCTGACTAAACACATCATTCACTAGCAAATTTACCCTGGGATTAAATGAATAAAGACAGTAGGTGTATGTTATTAATATCTATCTATATATATATATATATATATATATATATATATATATATTTTTTTTTTTTTCATTTCTATCCTAAAATATTACTAGACTATGGGACAGCTTATGCTCACTCTCATTACATAAACATACATGAAACAACGCAGTTTGCAGTGTGATTTGTCACTATATGTGCTCTTTTGATAACATAAGTCCTGAGGAGGTTTAAGACTTGAGATAATGCAAAGTGTTTGCCATGGAATAAATTATGTTATTCATCATCATTATTAATTCTCCCTCCTTTTTCCCATTTTTCTACATGGGGTTGGGGTGCCATGTCATTTTTTGTCATCTCTCTCTCAATTCAATTCCACTCTTCTACCTTCTTCATCAATCTTGCCTGACTATAACAGGTCAACTCTCAAACAATCCATCCACTTCTTTGCTGAACACCCTTTCTGTGTGCCCCAAATCTTCTTCTGCTTTACTGCATATGTGCCCAAACCACAGTAATCTAGTCTGATTAACCTTGTCTGCAATTGGAGCTACTTTGGCTTCTGTTCTGATCTCCACATTTCTTCATCTGTCCCACAGTGTGCATTCTACCACCCATCTCAGGCACATCATCTCCATCACCTCTAGCTTCCATAGTTGCTCTGCCTTTACTGCCTGGGTTTGCATACCACGCAGTACTACTGGTCGCACCACTGTTTGCACACAGTAATTTTCAGCTTCTGTGGCATTCTTCTGTCATACACTACCCCCAACATTCTGTGCCAGTTGGCTGCAGCCCCTATGATTCTAGCTTTGACTTCCTCATTCAAACTTCCCTTCTCCTCAACCACCCCTCCCTGATACCTGAAGCTGCTAACCTGGGAACCCCTCTGTGAGAGTGAACAATGTTTGTACTTGAGTCATTAGGCCCTTGCACATAGCCTGCACTAATTCTACCACTGTTTCTGGGACTTCAAACTACTGCAGAACTGCCTAGATTAGCTTTCTTGGGACCTTGTCATAGACTTTTTCCAGGTCTAGGAATGCCCAGATGGACTCTTTCCTAATCTCTAGCTTTTACTCACCTATCTGTGCCACTGCAGCCATAGGTCAGTTGTGCTGCTTCATGATATGAATCTAAGTTGCTTATCTCCCATTTTATGTTCTGCTACTCTGCATATTTGTTTATCACTCACCCTGTCCAGGACTTTTATGCAGTGTGACAGGAGTTTGACACCTCTATACTGCCTCCATTTGTGACCGCCCCCATTGTTCCTGAACACTGGCACTGCTTATTCTCCGGTCATCTGGATACACATCTCTCCCCTATCGCATCCAGCATTTTATCATACCTGCTGTGACCTCATCTGAACCTGCTGCTTTCCCTGACTTCATTTTCCTTAGTGCTGGTCTTACTCCTTCTAGGGTGGGATCCTCCACTTCTCTCATTGTTAGCTGTGTCTGGGGCAGTACAGCTTCTGTAGGGTTTTCTTCATTCAGAAGCTGTTGGAAGTATTCCTTCTATCTGCATCTGCCTTTGCTGTCCTGTGGACCGGTGAGGAGGTTGTTGCTGGTATCCCTTATGAAGGGTGCCCACCTATCTTCTTTATCTTTCTGTCTTTACCTTACAACCTGATGCCTTGTTCTTTAATATTGCAACTTCTTAACCTCTTTGTTAACCAACCAATATTCCTTCTTAGCGTACTCTGTCTTTTCTGTTTCCCACTTTTTCCTGCACTCCTTCTTTCTTTTCAGTACTTCTTGAACCTCTACATTCCACGATCAGCTTTCTTTATGTGCTGTATTTCTGTAACTGATTTGGCTGCATATCTGTTCTATAGTCCTCACTCCTCACACATGCTGTTTTGAGGTGTTGCCATTCTTCTTTAAATCCACCTATTTCCTCTTCATCTTGAGGTGCTAGAGATCCAAGTTATTCTTGTACTCTCTCTCCAGTCAACATTCAGATCATCAGCCTAGTCTCCCTTGACCTTAAAGCCTTGTTTGACCACTGCTTGCAGTTGATCGTGACAACCAGTAATTTATGATGTGCGCCAACTGTTCAACTTGGGATGACTTTGCAGTCGCTGATTCCACACAAGTGCCCTTTTCTTACTAGGAGGAAATCTACCTGAGTTGCATGTTGGCCACTTTTGTATGTGTTCTTGTGACTGTCCTCTCTTGCTGAACCATGTGCTGGCCACCATCAAGCATTTGTCAGACAGAAATCTAGGATTGCCACTCTTTCTTTCTTCTTGTTGCCCTACCCATGTGGACCCAGTCAGTCCGTATATCCTGTTCTGTCTGTCTGTCTGTCCCAGTGTGTGCATTCAGGTCACCCATTCTCAAAACCAATTCCTGCTGTCCTGTTTTATCTAGTAGGTCCTGCAACTGCTGTCTGAATGTACGCTTTTCCTCACTATCACAGCCCTGTTGTGGGGCATATGCTGATATTAGGAACAGCTTCCTTTACATCTTTACACTGGAGTATGCGTGCCATGAGTTTATTACTAATTCTGATTATATCCCTCACTGTCTTCTGAAGTCTCTCCCTCACCACAATTCCCACACCATTTCTAGCCTGTCCTTCTCCTGAGTAGTAGACTCTGGATCTCAAGCCAAGTGGCTTTGCTGCATTTCCATTCCATTTTGTCTCTTGGACGTGTCCAGCTTTATTCAGTACTGAAATATAGAGTTTTTGCATATAATTTGCATGAATACTGCAAGAATATCACAAGTGTGAAGGACTGTGGCAAATGTTTGATCCCTGCTACTGATAATCACCCAGAAATGTGAAAATTGTGCTACTGTGCTACTGGAAGTATGCAGGAAGTGCTTTGAATGGTGAGCTGGACAGCGATCTCCAATGAATGAGAAAGAAAAGATTCACAACATTTGTTTTAATTCTCATTGTAGCAAGATTGCATTGCTTGCCAGGTGGGAATTCCTAAAGTAATTTATGAATGGAAAGAGACTTTCCTGTTAAAACAGTTAATGCTATCAGAAACTGGCCTTATTAAGTAAGTGTACTACAATTTTATAGTCATCTTTAGGTGGGTCGCAGGAACTGCACCCTTCTCTTAAATGGAGGACATAAGTAAAGCATTGGTGAAGGCCGCCAAAACCACCAATGAGCACCTAAGCAAATGTATTTATTAAATTATTTACCTATTGACATTTGTTTAAAGGGAAAGTCTGACTGGATAATTGTATCCATCTCCAGAGGAGTCTCAGGGTGAAGATCTCCACAAATATCAAAACAGAAGATATGTGGACATAGATGAAAACTGACATCATATTGCAATATACTATAAATGCATTAATATAAATACACATATGACATGTAGCATAATACACATATACCATCATTAAAACAAGATAAATGCAATATCATGTAGCATTGAAACATGTTGACATGTTGTAAGTGAGTGAGTTTATTACGCACTCATAAAGCAAACAGAGTGGACAACTGCAGGACATATTGTATCTGTTAGAGTAGCTACTTACAAACAACTGGTAAGACTTGCCAAAGTTATTGCAGTCTTACAGGAAAGGTCAGCCACCACTGACCAACATTTGGTCAATTTGCAACAGCAATTTACTACAATGCATCAACAACTAGGCTCTGTCATGTGCTAATCAACAACCGAGTTGGGAACATCACAGACTGGTAACCCTACGAAGAACCTTGGTTTAGGTGAATATCTACATGATAACATTTGAAAGGTATGCAGAGAGGGAGAATTAGACCCTGGCCAAATGGGACAGAAGGTAGTCATCTCATCTGACAGATGAATTGTTGAAGGTCTAAATGGACTTAGTGGACATTGATGCACAAGGTTGTCAAAAACTGAACAAAGAATTTTTAGCCCAGGTTGGTATTTCACCTGTAACTCAGGTATGTAGATTCCTCAACTGGACTTTCAATGCAGGTAAACCAGTATGGTCATACATGGCAGACAATGCATTGTCTTAAACTATGATTAAAATATGGTGAGCTTAATGTAAACAAAATTTCAGAAATGCTGGCTGTAAATAAGATTTAAACAGACATTTCCTAATAATTTAAGAAAATGGGTAGCCTAGAGTGTCTATACACCTTTCAGTAAGTATTTCAGTAGAGAAATTATTATGCCAAAAAATAATAGTAAGCCTGTACTTAGATATATATATCTGGGTTTACCAACACGCAAAAGACATTTGACAGATAAAACAATTTGCTTTAAATATGATAGAGACATGTAGCTAATCTGCAAAGCTTGATAATGCAAGTCAACCTGCTGTTAGACAAACTTCACCTGAAAATATGTCCATGGAATGAGATGATGCTGAATTATTCACTATCAAAACTACTGAATTATCTTTCTGCCATTGTGATTTTTTTAAGCTTGTCAAATGTGTTGCGATTGTGGAGGGAAAAGAGTTATAATGACTGTAAGATTCATGAAATATAAACTTACTCCTTAGAGCTCAGTATGAGTGTAAGCAGAAAACTATTAGTATCCAGAAAATTGAAGTTATGTGTATACATGTGGAAAGAATATCCCATACCCCATGAGAAAAAACAGACTTTTGTAGGTAAAGTCTTTCATCTAGTTGTTTTATTGTCTAACCCATGATATGATAACTGAACAACCTTTACAGACTTTATGTAACTCTGTGGGAAGAAACAGTATGGTCAAAGGCACACAGCTCCATTAAGGACACAGTTGTAAAGTTAGACACATTGAAAGACACTAAAATTCAGGTCTGTGGTTCCAGAATAATGTGATACTCAGTCTCGCTAAAAGACTCCAGTAGAAAATACCACAATAGAAGTCAGTATTGAGACTGGTAGAGATTGACCTACATTTAACCATACAAAAAAAAAAGCTGCCAGTTGTCAGAATGATGAAAGACAGAAATATAAAAACTGAATTAGCTATAGCTGATGCTCAAGAGGGAACTGAAGTTCCTCTCTGTTATACCTACACAGAGAGTTAAGTAGATGTAGAAACAAAACACTAATTCAAGAGCAACTCGGAGCAAAGCTGAACAGGATAAGGGGAAACGGCCTGTACCCCAGAAAGAAAAAAATGTCTTCGTGAGTTATACTTTACAGAGGATGACTTTGATGAAGGGGGGTGTACCTGTTTTTGCATGAAATGTGATTATGCTCTTCATGTCACATCAGTCTACTGATGAAAGTAAACTGACCTGGCTGACCTCTTGATAAGATCATGCCAGTTAAGAAGGTCCAGTGGGATGATGTCATACTAAGCAGGGCCAGGAAGAATATGGTGAAAGTAGAAGGGGTGATGAGTGAACAGAACAGCCTCACTTCATATCCACAATCTGAGCTACAAAATTACTTGCTCTATACAGTAATTCAAGAAAAAAGAACATACATTGAAGTGTCTATTGGTACTAAAGTTCCTTAGAGCCATTTTAATGACATCAACACCAAGACATGTCCCAGATTGAGACCCGGGGACTGGCTAAGACTCGGGATAGAACCCTAGCTAGATTTTACTGTCAAGAAAGAAACTGAACATTTCTCTGTAACCTAGCTGGGATGTTGGAGCGCAGCATCTAATCTAGGTTTTAAAACCCTGTGATGCATTTGCCTATAACAGAAGTACCACTTCAGTACACTGTCATGGACATAAGTAGGTCAACATTTGAAGTTAAATGGAGGTCAGTAGTACATACTGCTAATCTCTGACTCTGCAAGAAAGTGTCCAGAAACCGTGTCCTCATGGACCTGCATTGTTATGTCTACAGCAAGGAAACTGGTACAACTGTTTTTAAAGGTAGCAACTGCCTAAGATATTCTTACTAAGTAAGGAGTCCCATTCATGTTGACAGTAATGCATGAACTTTGTCATTTTCTTTAAAGTGAAGTAGTTATGAGCATTAAGACCACCTATATACCACCCAAAACAGATGGACCAGTTAATCATTTGAGCAAAACTTTAATGTTTATGCTTTGGAGAGTTAAAGAAAATGATGGAAAAACAGTGACCAGCAGCTTCCCTACCTTCTCTTTGCAACAAAAAGTCCCTCCCAAAGCCTTACATGTTTTTGACTGTTTGAACTATTATATGGCAGACACAGCCCAAGGCCTGCCACATATGACTGGGAAACATTCCTTTCAAGAGTGTGAGAGAACATTTCACAGAACTGCAGGATAAGCTAAAAAACATAATACCTATAGTCAGGAATATGGAGCTCTACATACAACTTAAAATGTTTGTCTTAGGGAATTTAAGCCAGGGGACAAAGTACATAGGTTAGTCAAACTTATGGGTCTATAATTTCCCAGGTCAGAATATGGTCCCCCTTTATGTAGAGGGATGACTATTGCTGTCCTCCACTCTATTTGAACAAAGCCAGTCCGGAGGCTGTGGTTAAATAGAAATCCTAATGGTCCTGATTTAAGCTGTTTAAGAGGCAACATGGGATATTGTCAGGCCCCATTGATGCCATGTTTTCAGCTTTAGAGCTTTAGAGAGCACAGTGGCAGCCTGTTCTTTGGTGATAATTGGCAATGGAGTAATGGAGGGTATTTCTTGGGGGAGACCTGGGGGTGATGGGGAAATGAAGTCTGAGCTGAATTTGTCAGCCTGTAGATTTGCAATATCTTCTGGCTGAGTATACATGATGCCATCTACAACTAATTCTTCATATTGTTGGCTGTTTCCCTCATGATTGTGGACATAACTGAAAATGCCTTACAGTTATCCTTAGCTTTGGAGGTTATTTTTACCTCAAAGTCTGTCTTCAGAGACTTGACTAGTTCCGAGATTCAATTACTTAGACTAATGAGGGCCTTTTTGATCTGATGTACACATTCCCTCTTACTTCTCAACAATATTTTCTTTCTTTTGTAGTACAACCTATTAATACTAGAGGTCCACCACTGTGGCTTGCTTTTGTGGTTTTACTCAGTTTTATTTTGGTCTGCTAACAGGACTTTTGTATATGCCTCTGTATAAGTTTCCATGTTTTCTAGATTTGTGGGAGCATGGAAACTAGCTATGCCACCCATTAAAAGGGGGTAATTTACCTTAAAGAAATTCTTACCTTTTTGAATTTAGGTGAGGGACTAGTTTTACCTTTGTTTCAAGGGAGACTGCTTTGTGAACTGATCTTATCAGTGAGAACAACACACTAGGGGGGTGACTATCTCAAGATGTCATAGTCAGCTGAAGCAGTCTAAGCCAATAGGAAAAGCTCTTTGCTGCTTCAAGCAGCAGCCCAGTGAGATGATTGCTCAGTGATGTTTTTGATATACTCGACAGGAAGGTGGAAGAGCTCCACAGATTGTTAGAGTGGAAGAGAAGCCTGTATTCCAGAGAAAAGAAATACAACTTGTGTAAACTACTTTATAGGAAAAGAAGAGAAATGTTGCAAATTCCTGCAGGGCTTTTGTATTATGTTGGTATGTACCAAGTCAAAATATATAGGCATCTGAAAGACTGAGGAACTGTTCTTTAATTTTGCTAAGGTAGAGCACCTGTTTCATATTGCTATGAGAAATCTTGCTGAGAAAAAGTGAAGGAGTAGTAAACTCCACAAGTGAGGTGAAAGGCTGGGTCCCCTCAACAATTTTTTTTTGGTTTGGTCAGTTTTCTGTTCTCATCCTTCCCACGTTGTCTATACATAATGTATAATTGTATGTATAATGTCCATCATCTCCCCAAGCACTTGAAATGTTACACTATCATAAGATGTGCAGGTTGCAACTGTCTGCTGTTTGTGTAATGTGCTCAGTGTTACCTACCCAGCTAGGAATTCTGTCAGTCCTACTGTCATCCCCCGTGTCATTTCCTGAGCATAGAAAACAATGTGCCATGGAAATGAATGCTGCATAATGCTGCTGTTCAGTTACACTGAATATCAGAGCAGCAGTCCTACTTAATATATGGATAGAAGCATCTTTAAGATATGGTTAGAAACATTTAAAATATGGGTAGAAGCTTGCTTTTCAGGGTCCCAGTACCATGCTTTACCATCACCAAACAGACTAGTCTGCTTTAAAAATAATGGCAAACACAATAATGCTAGACAGGGCGAGTATTAACAGGGAAATAACTGACTGCCCAGGGATGTTCTGAGGCCCAGCACCTGTGCCCCTAGAAAATCTGTTTTTTCTTGATAATTCCAACCCTGGAGGGCATTGTTATGTTTAGATACTGGGCTATCTGTTAAATTGTTTTGTATTTTTATTAGCATATACATTCTTTTATATTTTTGATGTAAAGTAGTTCTTCTGCATAATGTTACAGACTTGCAGTAGCATATGTAATCGTAGCTGGAGAAAGTATTTTACATCCAAAATATATGTTATGTAAGTATTTAATGCCCACACACACACACACACACACACACACACACACACACACACACACACACACACACACACACACACACACACATATGCAGTGGGCTTACTCAGAGTCACACACCTATAGACAGAAGCACAGACACAAACAGCAATCAAAGCTACCTTTTTGACTGAGTCACGTTGTGATTAAATGAATGAAAGAAATCATAAAGTGCAAGACACTGGAATCCCCGAATGTCTTTTCAACTGTTCCTAATATAGCTCTCTCTCTTGAAAATGTCTGATTTTTGGAGAGCAAATTGGTAAAGATTATCTTCAATCATTGACACCAGACATTATAGGTTCATATAGCAATAACCCACGCCTGGGTGTGGGTAATGCTGGATTTACCCATGGTTGGTGTGGTCTGGTCATGAGGGCGAAGCCCAAGTGGCCAAACAAAGACAACTGTGGGTAAATCCAGCATTACCCACACCCAGAAGTTGGTTATTGCTATTATACAATGACATTATTTAAGAAAAAAAATAATTACTTTTCTTAAGTAATGGCATTGTATAATGCCTCCTTGCTGCCCTTCTGCAGCTGTCTGGTATTCTGTGGCAGTTCTGATGTACTGCGCATGCGTATGTTTACGCAGTACATCAGAGCTGTGGGCAAAAGCAACGGAGAAAGCAAGATCTCCATTGCTTTTTACAAGCTGTCTCGCTATGTTAAAGGAGTTTAACATAGTGAGACACCCATTTAATCTAGCGAGACAGTTTTGAAAAAAGCAACAGAGAACGCAAGCTCTCTGTTGCTTTTTACAAAGTGTTTCGCTATGTTAAAGGAGTTTAACATAGCGAGACAGCTTTAAAAAAGCAACGGAGAATCTCCATTGCTTTTTTAAAGCTGTCTCACTATGTTAAACCCATTTAACATAGCAAGACACCTTTAAAAAAAGCAACAGAGATAGGAAGATCTCCGTTACTTTTTTTAAGCTGTCTCGCTATGTTAAACTCGTTTAACATAGACAGACAGGTTATAAAAAGCAACGGAGATCTTGCGTTCTCCATTGCTGTAAAAAAAAAAAGTTATACTAATGGAAAACGTCTAGGCGACCGGACCTTTTTCTATTACTATAACTCTGATTTACAATATGCACGCTGACCAATCAGCATCCACATTTTGGAATATTAATAGGGGGTCGTTGTATAATACACTTTTTTGTTGAGAAAATGCATGCTGATGTAATGTTAACATTACGTGCCCCTGACTTCACATTTTTTTCCTCAAGTTGTTTGCTTTATTTAGAATTCTTGATCAATGAAGTTAAGAGGTATGTACCAAGTCTCTCTCTTTCTCTCTCACTCTCAGTTGGTTGTTCACTCTCTGAATTTTTTTTTTGTCTGTCTTTTTGTATTTCTCTCTCTCACACAAACACAGGCACACACCTGCATACACACACACTCACCTCAGTTACTTTTTTATTTACTTTTTTCTTTTATTTTACATTCAGTAAACAGCAAAATCTGATTTAGTGAGTGTAAACAAATGGCGACCATTTGCTGTTTCAATCCATGCTTATCGGTACCTTACTATACTGCCAGGAAGCAGTGGACTTGTTTTTTACTGGGCATTATCTACACTTTATTACCATATTGAAGAACATTCATTCTCTAATAGGGTATTGATTTGCGATTCACACATTATCTAAATAACTGTGATACATAAAAAATATAGATGGCTTTTCAATACCACTACATGTGTTCTAAGTCCATTCACACATCCAGCAATCCAGGTTTAAATTATGGTCTAGAAGCCAGGTCACAGACTGATCTCTTTCTGATCTGGGGTCCCCATTAGTTTTGCACCACCACCATCAGGACAGATTAGAGAAACTTCAATTCTAAAGACTAACAGTAAATGGGAACAAAGGACAGACTAGGGATAATGTACACATGTGAGCTAACTGTTGCATTCATTGCATGCTCTCTCTAAGATGATAGGGAATAAAGGCAGTGCAGTAATATATGCTCCCTACTTCACAGTGTGACAGTAGCTGATATATGATCAAATATCAAACAGTGTTCTTCTCCTTCAAACTTGTTTTTTGCAGGGTGCATGACCCCACAACCCTCAAACTTATATATATTAACTGTGAGTTAACCATACCTCAGAGAAAGGGAATTTTCCTAGAAATGGCAATATCAGATTTAGTATATGTAAGTCCAGATTTTTCGGCCACTCAGTCTCCACAATACAGGACATGGCAGCCTGATTCCCGACATTAAAAGTAATTAAAAGTGAAATTAACAAAATAATGGGCACTGATTATGAATGGCTAAGCTTTATGCTATGCCAATATTACAGCACTGTGACCTACCCATTCTTAATGGTTTTAAAGTGGACATACATTTAACTGAAAAAATATTTTAAAACTGATGTAAGGTAATCAGGAGCTGTCTTTGGTTGTATAATGGTCCTCCTTGCGCACCTAGAGCTCTCAGCTATAATACAAGCTAAAAACTTCTAAAAGTAGGCTGTTATGTCATGATAACATGCCCACCAATATGCTGCTGTTGATAAACAGCGGCATACTTCCAGTAGTCACCTTAGCAGTGTTGTCTATGAGTTCAAACTACTGTAGTGGTATATTTTGTTATACAATGACTGGCCACTGACATTCAAAAATGAGCACAATGACTGGTCAGCCCAACCAGCGTACCCATTGTAAATCGAGCATATTCCAATGGAAAAAAGTCCGGTCACCCGGAATTTCTTCTATTAACATATGCTATGGAAATTCTACTTTTCTTTAATTAAAAAAAAAATAAACTTACAAAAATACGAGACTTCAAAAGAATGAGAGAGATGGGACTGAAAAATACAAGGATAATCAGATACATTATACAAAACTAGAGAACGTATCTGATTATCCTTAGATCTTCTCTGTCCTGTCTCTCCTGCATGTTTGAAGTCTATGGATTTCATTTTTTTTTTTTTTTTTTTTTAATTAAAAAGAAAAAAAAGCAACGGAAATCCTCCTTTCTCTGTTGCTTCCTTTACACAGCACTGATGTACTGCATAAGCGTGGGAACGTAAGTTCCATACGGGTGTCCAGTACATCAAGAAAGCCCCATGAGATGGGTGATAAAAGGGGAAGAGCACCATGGCACCATTATACAAGAACATTATTTAAGAAAACTAAATAATTTTTTTCTTAAATAGTGTCATTGTATAATAGCAATAACCCATGACTATGTGTGGGCAATGCTGATTTACCCATGGCTGACTTTGTTTGGTCACTCAGGTTTCACCCTTTTGACCAAATTACATCAACTGTGGGTAATTCCAGCATTACCCACACCCAACCATGGGTTATTGCTATAATATCATTACTGTGACTAGCAGTTTGAAACCAATCAGAGCTCTAGAACTGACATATCCATTGCATGAATATATATAATTCTCTGATGTTGCCATATTTGCTTCTATATTTACCACAACTGACTGATGTATTAAACTGGGTTTAGGGAATATCCCCTAAAAGCTTATGTGTAGACTTCAGCAGTACACTACAAATAATATGGCATCACCAAAGTGCACAATGTTACTGTATGTATACAAAAACAGTGCTGTCTCATTAGTGCCTCCAAAAAACTATATGCAGATGTTTCTAAAGCAGTTGTGCAGTACAGGTCTCTTTACCAGTTATTAAAGCAAGTTCTTAATGGATCTCAAAGTCTGTATCTTCCAGCTTTATCCCCAACCATTCTCACAGCTCAGTGGTTGAATTGACCTCTGTTTCCTACACCCAAATTTCTTTTCATACTTTTGTAAATATTCAGGATGAAGCAAAGTATATATTTTCACCTAAAAGCACTGCAAACAGCAATTAAACATTTTTTATCAGCATTTATATATATATATATATATATATATATATATATATATATATATATATATATATATACACATACATGCATATATATACATACACATACACACACACACACACACACACACACACACACACACACACACACATATATATATATATATATATACACACATATATATATATATTAGACAGGTAGGTAGAACATTTCATGTGATCCAGGCTAGCCCGCCATAGCTAAACAAAATTTTCACCCATCACTCATACATATAATTAGACTCTCTTAATCAGAAACAAATTCCATAATGCAGCATAGGTTCCCCTTCCCTTTCAGAACCCCTTTCACTGTCTCTTCTCTGTGTCTCTTCCTCTCTCTCTGTTTGAATAGGAATCTGCTGACCACACAGATATTCACAAAGACCTGGCACACGCAGCTCTATTCTCTCTCTAGGACAAAAGAAAGAGTTGCTTGCAGGGAGGGGGCTGGTTGTTTGCTAGTATTTTCTGTACTAGGTCAGTGACTAGTCAGTGTTTTTCCATTTCATAATGTTATAACAATGACTAAAACACTACTGTCGATTTAAATCATAATCCTTTGCTCAACATGCTGTAAGAAAAGCACTATATAAAGTGGTGCTCTGTTACCAGACAGCAATACGAACAGAGAAGGAACATCTGCCCACAGCTCAAAATGGGAAAGGTAGTAAAGAAAGGCTTTAGCAGATAATGCATTACAAGTTTATTTTTCTGGCATTTATTAATTTGTTGAATTTATTGTGTAAAATGTAATTTACATTTTTTCCAATAACAGATCATCTTCTATGAGGACAAGAATTTCCAGGGGCGCAACTATGAGTGCTCCAGTGATTGCAGTGATCTGCACTCTTACTTCAGCCGTTGCAACTCGATTCGAGTAGACAGTGGGTGCTGGATGGTCTATGAGCACCCAAATTATGGGGGGTACCAGTACTTCCTGAGTAGAGGTGAGTACCCTGAGTATCAGCGCTGGATGGGCTTCAACGACTGCATCCGTTCCTGCCGCCTGATTCCATCAGTAAGTTATATTTTCATAGTAATAACCATATGTAGCATTTTTCTACAATTGTATTTGCATTGTCTACATTAAAGGGTGATCTCAACTTTATTTACAAACGAGTTCTAGTTTTCAGAAAACAGTTTGTACTATTATGTTCTTCAATAGTTATTAATGCAGCATATTGTCTATCCACTTCCTTTACTGCTTTTCTGACTATATCCTGAACTTCATTTACCACTGTAAATTTTCTAAACATTAATAACATTCTGAAAGAGAATGTCAGTCACGGTAACACAGAGACTGACTGGTGTCCACAGACACACAGACAGACAGACAGACATGCTTCTCTACAGTAACATTAGAGTGCTGAACAGTCAATTTTTGGTTGTTTTTATACCAAAGTTAAGAAACACACAAGAAAAAGAACTAAGATCAAATTAGATGACTACATTAAGCATTATATATAATGAACTATGAAATTATTTTAAACTAAAGACATGAATCAGTTTGTGGTTGCCAGTATTCTACAAATATTTCTATGCCCTAAATCAGGCCTAATAGCACAGTACTGTATCTCCTTGCTGGCAGTTTAATTATAAAGAAACACTACCTGATTGATATATTGACTACTGCAGTGAAAATATATTGTTTTGCTTATTTTTGCATTTAAAAGTAATTTGTTTTCTGGTAATACTATTATCATGCAGTTTTCTTTCCTTAACCAGACTCAACTGCAGATGTACGTTATTTAGACTATATGAGCCCCCTTTTTTTCCCCTGAGGAATCTAACCACACACTGAGATTTTCTATGATTTTTATAACTTAGAGAAAGGGAATCCTATCTGGAAAAGAGGAATTTTCCTATTTTCCATAACAGAGATGCAGCTACCATGAACCCAGACCAAATTGTGGGAGTGTAAAGTACCTCTGAGAACAATGAGACAGTTTCTTGTCTCTCTCCCCACAAGGGTCTTCCCATGTTCACTAGCTTAAGTATCGGACGGATATTAGTTAAACACAGCAGTGTTCTTTGTTTAATCTTCTGTGGAGCATGCCAACAGTGACTGTTGCACTAAGAACCCATGTTAGTACTCAGTGTTTTGTGCCTCCCATATGATGTGACTTGGTTCCCAAATAACATGCTGAGTTTACTCCTACATTGACTTTGGTAACCACCTATAACTGACAAATGCAGTTTATCAGTAATAATAATTCATTACTTTAATGCAGTAATAAGAATTATTGAGCAATTTAAACAAGATTATATGACAGAAGAAATGACCGTATATAATATTTTGTACAGTGTTTCCATTGCCTAATAGGTCACAGTCTAGCTTTCTTCTAACGGTTTCTTAGTTTAATTGGAATTCCATTAACTCATTTTCACCACACATAATTCAGCCAGATGTAGGGGCCCAATTCAATCAAGTCTGGCTGAGAAAGGTAATTCATAGTTGGTGAAATCCTATACAGATATAATCTCTGATGCTCACTTGTGAGTGCCATCAGAAATGTCACAAATGCTATGGATTTTTTTACATATTTATTAAAGTTTCACAGAATTCCAGTACATAATTGTGATTTGTACAGGTCTCAAATGTTCACAGCTCATGGAAGTAAAAGTTTAGCGTTTTTTTTAACATTTGTATTTAGTATATTATGCTGTACCATAAATTAGAGAGACATGGTGAACCTAAGAGATATTTAAAAAATTACACACTCTTCAGCATGTCATAGAAGAGCCTCATAGAAGATGATTTAGATCATGTGCAGGTATGCACACACACACACACATATTATATATATATATATATATATATATATATATATATATATATATATATATACATATATATATATATATATATATATATAATAGCTTATAATCAAAAGTCGAACATTCATTATGTCAAGTAACATTCCATCAATGACTTTACATCAAAGAATGTTAGTCAAAACTAGCACCTCTAAACAAGTGTTTTTACAGCACCCCCCATCCCATGGAACTTAAATATATCAACACTAAAATCATACAACAGTAGGGAAAAGGATAAACTTTCTAACCCTGCTGTTTGCTGATCTTGAACAGAACTAGTTCTAGTACAGGAATGAAACTGGAATTGACCAGATACGTCAACCATTCTTAATTTGACAAAAGTAGCAGTTTAACAACATGTTTCAAACCTATATATAAATGTGTGTGTGTGTGTGTGTGTATGTGTGTGTGTGTGTGTGTGTGTGTGTGTGTGTGTATATATATATATATATATATATATATATATATATATATATATATATATAAAAACAAAAATGTAGAACACAGCACACCAATAAAAAGCAGATGGCAAAGAGCAGTATAAAATCCAAATAGACTTTTATTTGAACACAGGTGAGTGCTTTTGCGATAAAATCACTTCTTCAGACCATACAAAAAATCAGCAGCATCTCAAATATGTAAAATGCAATCAATTAAATATCTACCAATAAAAACATTCAAAATACAATAGCCATATAAAATTTAACGGCACAGCTTTCTTTTAAGACAAAAAACATAAAAGGCTATTGCCATAAAAACACACATAGCAGTACACTTTTTTAAGAAGCTTTCTTTCTTTCAGAACTGGCTTAAGAGGCACCGATTCATTCAAACCTGCACTTCTATGTGCTGATAGTTTAAGAATCCATCTTAATTCTTTCCCCTTCTGTGACAAACCTTTCTCTACTATATGTTTAGCTAAGGCACTATAACTATGGCCCTTATTGACACAATAATTATGGTCTCTAATTCATTCCTTAAGTCGCCTATTAGTTTTTCCTATATACAATTTTGAACAAGTCACACACTGTGCTAAATAAACTAAGTTCTTAGTGTCACAATTAGTTTTAACTTTAAAAACATGATTACCATTGTCTAGTTGTATAAATGTATTGGATACATCAATGTATTTACAAAAAGTACATTTACCACAAATAGAGCTTGTACTAGAATATAATGTTTTTCTATTTGAGAAGCAGAACTACTTGCAAACCTCTGGCGTAGCTATGGGCACGTCCTGTGCCAATAGCTACGCCAATATGGTCATGGCATACTGGGAAAATGTAAACATCCTAAATGTTGAACAATTTAATGTGCATATAAAATTCTTTTGGCGTTTTGTTGATGGCTTATATATTTTTTGGAAAGGAGACCTTGAAAGTTTAACTAATTTTCTAAGTGCTATAAATTCAAGTTCACCCTTCCTTAAGTTTACTATGAAAGATTCTTGCAATTATATAGATTTCCTTGATGTTACCCAGAATTTCAGCACATGAAACTGTATTACTTTTTTCTTAAAATACATATATTTTCCTAATGATAATGGTAGATCTGTTTGGCCCATGTGCTTTTCTGTCACAATGCTGTTTTGAAACAGAAACTTTGTCTAGGCTATCTGTGCCATGATTTATATAGCCATCTCACCTTTTGGATGGCATTATATAAATAATGTTAATGTGCAGGTACATCCTATGCTAATGTGTAGGTACATCCTATGCAGATGGTGACACTGTTACAAATGGCTGGACATAATGGACATAATGAAGAGTTCATATCACAGTTACAAGCAGTACAAATTCCACTTAAATATAAAAAAGCATGTGAAGTAGAATTCAGTTCCTGCATTCACAGGCAGCAAAGTCTCCTATACCCCTACATAGAGTGCTTCATCTATTGCATGTTTTTTTTTCCCACTTATTAGTATCTTCAGGTTGTGTTGGTGTTTCTGTGGTGGCGTGGCACCACCCCACATGAACCACTCCACATCAAGTCATGTATACTAATACTGAGGCCCAGTTATACTCTAGAAGTTAGGATTAGCAGCCTTCCTAGCTGAAGAAGTAGATGACACAGGAGGCAAGCTGGTCAGGGATCCACCATGAAGGCATGTGGAAGTTGGTGACTTACTTATTTTTGGCCTTATCACTTTGTATATGATGACATCAGATTTGAGACAGAACTGTGAAATAAAGCACAGTTATTCAAAGCAGCTCTCTCAGGCCCAAGGGTGAATCTACTCCTAGTTCCACCAATTCACTCCACCCAGCTTCCATGCATCTGCTTCACTCTCCACAAAAGCTTAAGTGAGTGACTTAACTCCACTAGCATATCTTCCTCAATCTACCCCCCCCCCCCGCAGAAAATGTGACCAGGCTCATGGTCATTAATCCTTTCCTTGCCCTTATGAGCTCAAACAGGTACTTGAGATGCTACTGAAACCCAGGTCACCTGGATTGTAGTCAGGGCTTCATCCATCTGTTCCAATGGAGCAGGCCTTTACACCCTGTTACTTAGTACTGTTACTCTAAGATCATTGAAAGGGAAATTTCCTTGGCAATGACCTCATTCACAAAGGGTGCTTTACACACTTAGCAACAGTTGCAAAACTGGCCTCTAAAAATATGCCATATTTCGTCTTGCCCCAGTGTTTGACTGCATTTTTTTCAAGCATATTTGAAACTATTTCCCTAATATTTTACTTTCAAAACAGTACCAAATACCAAGAAAAGTTAATTGTACTGTAGTCAACAACAACTGTCAATGGATTGTTTCGCTGTACTGTACAAAAACTAGGCACCATTAGCACAAGAAATACAAGAAGTTTTCTTATCATCATTAGACTCTAATAGATATTACAGGCTCACCTCAGAACAGACAGCTGCCACATACTTTGATTATCAAAATCTCTAATAATCCCTGGGCCAAGCCAGATAGTTACTAGGAAGGCAGAAGCCCCACACCTTTGTCATATTTCCCACAAAAGAAGATATCCCTTCATGCACAGATATTAATCATGCACAGACTTAATGCTACTGGCTAGTAATTCCTACCAAGACCCCTACTCAAACTTACAAATAAATGGATGACTGTCACATCCGGTCACCCATCTGCCAAAAAACTAATAAGCATGTGAAAACAATTATCAACACATAGGAACCTCAAAGCTCCCACCAATGAAATAGCCAAAAATTCTATCAAAAATTAGATTCATCGTTTAACATTCTAACCCGATCAATGGACTATCATGTCTAATGGACTCCATTTCCTCATATATCTTTGGACTCTACCAGTTGTGATTACTGACTATTATGTTGCTGTCAATCTACTTAAGTGTGTCTCTTCTATTTTGTTTACTTAACAGAATATAAAATGATTGCAAAAAAAGATCATAGTTAGACATTTTTAATGTACATTCTGATGCATGGCTCACTCTTCTGTAAGCACACACACACACACACACACACACACACACACACACACACACGTGTGGTGTGTGTGTGTGTGTGTGTGTGTGTGTGTGTGTGTGTGTGTGTGTGTGTGTGTGTGTGTGTGTGTGCATGGGATATATATGCATAGCTACACAAATTAATAAGTAGACACAGAGAAAGAAATAGATATTTAGACCAATGGATAGACAGATATACAAAATACACACACATTTTCTCTATGGTTTTGTGTGCCTTAGCTGTTTTATTGTATTCCTCTCTTTCTCTAATGTCTACTAGTTGTAGAAGATGAGGAACAGGGAATAATGGGGACAGAACATATTTTGCTAAGAATGATTCCAGTTTGTACTACTTTTCAGTTTATTGGTTGGAGTTTAATGAAAATGGCCAGGAAAAGCTTCCTGTAAAAAAAAATGTTGTAATGTATATTAATTTCTTGTTGTGTGCCCGAGTAATAACTGTCCACTATTAAATATTAAATGTGCATGTACACACACACACACACACACACACACCAGGAATTAAATATATTTTGCAAGAACACTTTTGATGAGATAAGTTTAATTTTATGACTATATCAGTAAATCCGGAAACTAGACTAAACTGGAAACAGTTTCAACAAAACATACTCTTCCCACATCAGATTCCTTAATACAAAGGTTTTCACAATCCATACATATTCCATAGAGCCATTAGATGAGGGAAAGAGAAAGAAAAATATACTAAAGAACCAGGTACACAAATAATATGGGTAAAATAATGTTCCAGTAGTAATAAACACACACACACACACACACACACACACACACACACACACACACACACACACACACATAAATGCATTTTAATGGAAGATGTGAAATCTTAAAAAAACCCTCTCCCTTGCAATAACAGAACTGTGGTGGTGGGGAATCTATCAATGGAAATATTTCAATTATCATTTTCAGTCAAATGCAAATATTTATTGGCCTCAAAGCATTACAGTAGTCTGTTACCAGTATGAAGTTAGTAAGGTGGTGATATAACATTATAAACTGGCCTTAAGGTATGGGTGAGATACTAACATATCAACCAGGAAAGGCATGTTTACCTCATTACTAGGTATAGCCAGAGAGGAAGAAAAATGACTACTTATCATTCAAAATGCAAATGCACTCACATGATCACAGCCAAAAGTGGAGCAGTCATGCAGCAATGATATAGGTAAGGATTAGGACAGGCCATTAGCCAAAAAATAAATAATGAACATTCACATTTAAAGCATGATAAGGTGAGGACAAGACTCTGCTAGGCTCACAGAAAGAACCCTGATGAGGCAATGAAGAGGCATACAATGAGTAACTTAAAAATCTTGGATTTTAGCTCAACAATTATTAAGAGCTCACCCAAGAACATTGCATACATATCTGTTATTTATAAAATTCTCAGAAATTATTTTAGCAAAACAGATGTTTCTTTTTGGAATTATTCAGGTGAAGTTAATAGACAAGTATTCTCAGAAAAAGATAAAAAATGCTGTTTACAGTCTGTGAAGGAATCCACATCTTCCCTGTTCTGGCATGTATACACATGGAAATGTTTACATAGATGTTTTTTCACCCCACATAGACTAGCAATAATGTATAAGAAAGATAAAATGAAATGCTGGAGATGTGGACACCTGATGCTGACTGGATACATATGGTTGTTAATTGCAAACTAATTTCCCCATTTTGGTTAGACTTTAAATATCTTTGTAAAGCTCTTTGAAATGACAACTGTATACTTTCTGACTCCCTTATCCTTTTCAATGTTCTTGTTCCTGAAGTCATTCCCAAAATCCAAGCATTTTTACTATGGTCTATCTACTCTATAGCAAGGAAATTGTTACCAAAAACTGGAAATCCCAATCTACTCCTGCCTTTAAAGTTGAGTTTATTCATCTTGTGAAATACATTTGTAAGAATGAGATTGCTACTATAAAAGCAAGGACTAACAACACAACTCATCATTTAATTGCTTGGACAAAATTGTCAAATCTGTTACAGAAATATTAAGTGTTGTATACAGTTTATTTGTTTTTCTTGTTACTATACTGTTAAGTTATTGTGTTATAAAATGAATGAAAACATTTTGGAAAAAAAAGAATGGAATGTTGGTGACACTTCATTCTACAAAGCAAGAAGCACAAGATGCAAACAGGCAGATACATATTTTAGAGGATAGAAGATACAGTAGGGGAAATGGGTACTCAAGGGTGACATAAAAGCAAGGGGTTCAACAGGGAAAATACAAGTAAAACAGTTTTAATGGACAAACATTCAAGGGAACTGAAAAAAATGACACTCAATCATTTGGGAAAATGGCTTATAATAATAATAAAAAAGGGAATTTTATAGTGGACAGTGCAAAAACATGCATGCTGGAACAGAGACTTAGCAGAGAACAGCTAAAAACAACCAGATAGCTTTGTTTATATATTCAAGTCCCTTTGTACTGCTATAAAATTAATGTACAGTGAAGGCCTCTGTTTCAGATGTTGGCACTTTTTCCCCTGCAGTCCACAAGCTTGAAAAATGAACTACCTAAACACCTCATACAATGTAAGATTCTAGTTTACCTGCACGTAAAAAAAAGCCCCAGCTCTTACAATAGAACATGTGTATAGCTGGAGGAAATGACAAGACAAGCTATGCAAAGATTTATTACTTATTAATTTCTCTTCTTGTCTCATTCCAAATAACAGCACAGCGGCTCGTATCGGATGAGGATCTATGAGAAACCTGAATTTGGAGGCCAAATGATGGAGTTCACAGATGACTGCCCATCTGTCCATGATCGATTCCGTCATCAGGACATCCACTCCTGCAATGTGATGGATGGTTACTGGCTCTTCTATGAGCAGCCTAGCTACAGGGGAAGGCAGTACTTCCTGAGACCTGGCGAGTACCGGAAGTTCAGCGATTGGGGATCCATAAGTTCTAAAACTGGCTCCTTCAAACGTATTGTTGATTTTTATTAATTGGGGCCCTTTTTTCAAAGTTGGCTACCATCCTCTTTTATGTAAATAAAGATTTAAGAAATTCCTTCCTTTCTTTGCGTGTTTTTTCCAGAGGTCTTTTTTAACTTGAAAAAGTTGTTTAGCTGATTTCATGTGCATTTAAATATTTATTTGTAAATGTGTCAATCAGTTCAGTAAGTTGATTAAAAAAGGCACAATCTGAATCAGATGCAGCAAAATGCAATGGTACTGAAAATAACAATAGACATAACTTGTACTCAAAAGGAATATTAAGTACAAAGCAAAAGCTTTGCACTTAATATATACATTGGAGACAATACTTGTAAAGAAGAAAAATTCTTGATATCTTTATGAAGTTTCTAAAACTGATTTAGTGCCTGCCTATTGTTACATTTTTATATTGCCTTAAACCAACCACAATTTCAAAAACAACTGGTGTAAATGCAAACACAAAGGGACTTGAAAATATAAACAAAGCTATCTGGTTGTCTACATTCCTGTGGCCAGATGGTGCTTCTGCATTATCATGAAGGAAGAGATTCCTCTCTTATGGTGAATGAATTCTTGTTGACTGTCACAAAGCTGGGTGCTGCAAACTTGTCTAAGGAATTGTGATACTGGGAAAATGAATACAGCTGCCATCCAGGTCATCTTGTTCTCCTCTTGTTCTCCACCATGTTCTCCTTCTAGTTCATTCCTGGATTTGAATTATTTCATGAAGTCATGATGTCACTTCCTCATACATACATTCTGTGTATTAGTGCTTCTGGTCTCTACTAGAAGATTATAATGCACAGTTCAGTATATTGTCTCTCTCCCGGCAAGGAGAGCGGTTCTTATGATTCCCACCCCTCACCACCCTGACTGGATGTCTGTCAACCTGTGATTGTTCAGCTTGAATCATATTTCCCACTGTTGCATTGACAGAAGGTTACATTTAAATATTGTGTTCCTTTTTTTTTCATAATAAATTTTTATTGATATATATTTTCAAAATACAATAAAATCACACACATAATTCACTACTATTACTATCAAAACTATATACAATATCTACATGAAATGCTTCCATATAAAAATCGTCATTATTCCAAAAAAGAAGACACCAGGGAAAAAAAAAACAAAGCCAAAACATTTGTAGAAGTACTTTACGTCCATACATATCATACATATTTTCAAAACATTGTTTCCTCCACATATACATCCAAACCTTAATATATTCCTAATAACAGTATTATGCTAATATAATGTTAAAAACCTTTTCCAATATTTTCGGGTTATTAATATTTTTGTTACTTTGCTTCAGGAGTAATTTATGTGCTAATATATGCTTTATAGCCACAAGCTTGAAATTATCCCATGATGTCTTATCTGGTTCTAACCAATTTGTAGCTATATATAACTTCATCAGCAAAAAAATATTCATACATATTATAGCTTGTGACCTAGAGAGCTCTCTAGGAGGAACATGTAGAATCATAAATTCCCATGATAATGTTGAACTTTGATAACCCATCTTTTGTAGTTGTGTTCTAAGAGAGTTCCAAAGTTTATATATACACTTGCAGCTCCAGAACATATGAAGAAGATCCGCCATTTGATTTGTGCAATATGGACAAATTGGAGAATTCCTAGGATTAAATTTATGTAACCTAAGATGAGTATAATAAGCATTATTCCAAATCATCAACTGCGTATACATCAACTTTTGAAAAGAGACCGATTTTATTGTTAAATCAATTGCTTTTAATACCTGATTATCTGCTACTGTCATTTTGTTTACCCAATACCCTGACAACAGAATTTTATCCTGGAATTTTAAATCTTTAATTAATTTATTTGTTGTTGTTATAAATTTGACCTCCTGTTGGAGAGCCTGCCACAATTCAGAGCATTTATCCACAATTCCAACTACCGGTTTAAAGTTTTCAAAATGACTCAGAGCAAGTTCTCTGATTTGTCTCATGACAACCATATAACTCTTAGGAAGATTCAATTCCTGCCTAAGTTGTGAAGCCGATAAATGAAATTTATTAAAAACATCAATCAGAGTCAAATTAACTATTAATGGGAATTTACTAAGATCAATCAACTGATTATTTAGTTTAAAATTGGGATTCCTATGGAAAGGCTGAAAAACCATCATATATTGCAACAAGTCTACTGATTGGAATAAATTTTGCAAAGATGGCACATATGTTTTTAAGTGGTCCATAATCCCATACTTTATCAAACTACTTTTATCCAAAAAAGGTAAAGCTTTAGGATTTATGTTCCGATCTAGAATATGCTTGTAATTCAAGACCACCCAAGTTGGTATCCTCTTTGTATTAATTACCTCATAATTAGCAATTCTTAAACACCTGTTGGCATTCACAATTAAATAGTATACTTCAAAATTCGGTAATTCAAGTCCTCCTCTACTCTTCGGGGTCATTAATTTCTCATACAATATTCTAGTTTTCTTTGGCTCCCAAATAAATTTAGCTAGATCTTTATGAATTTGTTTAAAAACTGTCTTTGTAATTGATACTTGAGCAGACCTAAAGATATATAACATTTGTGGTAATATATTCATTTTCACTATTGATACTTTTGCCAATACCGGTAGTCTTAAATTCCTCCATCTGCCACAATCAGCTACTATTAGTTCCCATACTCATTTAATATTATTACTATAAAAGTCCTTATTATCCGTAGAGAAGCTAATACCCAAATATTTGATATTTTCTTAACATGATATCTTCCCCAACAGGGACATTAATGAAAAAGGTTTAGGGTTCTTAACGGAAAATACTAGTTTTCTCCAAATTAATTTTATAATTAGAGACTTCTGAAAATTCATTTATAACATTTAATATCTTTTCACTATCAGAAATTGGGGTTGTACAATAAATAATAAGATCATCAGCAAATGCCGACATTACTAATTTATTCCTATAAAGTATTGGTGCATTATGATACAAATTTTGCTTAATATATAAAAATAGAGGTTCTAAATAAAGGTTAAACAATAAGGGGGACAAAGGGCAACCCTGCCATGTACCATTTTTAATCTGTATTCTTTTAGAATAACTCCTATTAATATATAATGTAGTATACAGATTACTATATAATATTTGTAGTATCTGAATAAATTCCTGTGGCATATTGAAATAAGGCAACACATCAAACAAAAAGTTTATATCCACTCTATCAAATGCTTTCTGAGCATCTATTATAAGGGCATAAATATTAGAGTTGTTTTGTTTAGCATACATCATCATATTATGTAGTGTAATTGTGTTATCACTAGTTTGTCTAGTTGCCATAAATCCAGCCTGTTCCTTAGAAATTAAATGGATCATAATCTTTTTTAATCTACATGCTATAATGGTAGTGAGAATTTTCATATCCACATTTATTAATGCTATTAGCCTATAATTATCCGGGCTTTGGGGGTCTGAATTAGCTTTATGTATAAAGATTGTTTTTGATGCATTAAGGTGAGGGTCACTAATTTTATTTCTGATTATGTAGTTAAATACATGAGACAATATTTTACCAAAACTATCAGCAAACTCTTTATAAAATTCAACTGTCAAACCATCAGGACCTGGTGACTTATGTACTTTCATATGTTGAATTACATATACTATTTCCTCTGAAGATATAGGTTTAATCAGATCACCTTGCAGACTCTCTTCTAATTTTGGAAAATTAATTTTTTGCAAGAATCTTTTATTCTGTTTATGTATAGACCTATCAATTTGACCCTCATAAACCTTGGTATAGATTTTTTCGAAAATATCAATAATATCCTCAGTTTTAGAATACACTGTGTCATTGTATTGTATTTCAGAAATATGTACTGTTGTTTTCGATTGATTTATAATCCTTGCCAATGCTTTTGACGGTATTTGAACATTATTGGCATATTTCACTAAACACCTATGCTCCTGAAGTGTTACTCTACTATTATGCAGCAAGAAGAGATCCCTTTGACATTTCAACATTTCCTTCTCTGTTTGAGCATTAAAATTCTGAATCAGTTCTTTCTCGAGTAGCTTCACTTTTGTTTCTAATTTTTGAATATCATTGTTTTACCTTTTCTTATAATATGAGGCTTTTTGCAAAAGAAATCCTCTAATTTGAGATTTAGCTGCTGCCCATTCAATATCAGGAGTATGTTCCTGAAGCTTCATCCTATCTGTTAAACCTTTCAGATATTTTACAATTCCATCTATTATATCCTTTTTATTTAACAGATTTGGATTAAGTGACCAGTTATAACCTCTCTGCATTCTTGTATCTTTTAAATCTTTAGAAAACCTTAACGGAATTTTTGAGTGATCCGATAGATATCGAGTATGTATAACCACTACTGGTTCCAAATTAATTAATGCTTTGGACATCAAGAAAAAATCTATCCTAGACCACATTTTGTGGCATGGTGAATAGAAGGTATACTTAATTGCATTATTAATATTATGTGCATAACAAAAGGGGTCATATAATTGAAAATCTTCCTTGAAGTCATTTAATGCTATCCCGGCCTGCTTATTAAATGCTCTTTGTGGACAAGACCTATCCAACTTTGGATTTTGATAGGTATTCCAATCCCCACCGACAATAAAATAATAACCATCATACTGTGTTAAGATTGAATATAATGATGTTATGAAACTTTGTTGGTCATTACATGATGCATATATATCCAAAAGTAAAAGAGGTTTATCAAACGCATTATCCGATAAAATAACATAACACCATCGCCCATTTTGATCCACTTTAGAGTGTAAAATCTTGTCTTTGTATTGAGTTTTAATAATTATAGCTACTCCAGCACTGTTTGTCTTACCTTCTGATGCCACTACCGCTCTAATCCAGTTCTTTTTCCTAATATCATCCCACTGATCATTTAACAAGTGTGTTTCTTGTAAAAATGCAAACAGTGCTTTGTCCTGTAGCAATATGTGTAGTAACAGCTTCCTCTTCTTCAAGTTCTGGAGCCCTTTAACGTTCCATGAGTCTATTTCCCACATTGACAGGTCTAATTATCCAATAATAGTATAAAAGGGAAATTATCCAATGGATATGTATTAACTGCATACTAAACATAATCTGGAAGCATTGCCTACATCCCGTCCCCAGCCAGTGCCTACCCACTTTATCCCTGGACCAAGACTTATATAGGTCTAGTATGTAAAAAAACATGAACAAGGTTAAAAACACAAACATATTTAAAAGCTTCATGTAATAAAACTTAAAACATTTCCTAAACTTACAACCTATATATTCTAACTTAGCTACTACAAAGTCTAAACTAAACATTCCCTAACAAACACTGCTATTGCTCTACAGCTTATGTTCCAACTATTAATTAAGCAAATCTCTATTGTAAGGTATTATTACCATTTAAAGAAAAAAATTTAATATATTAACTAGCTACTTATACCTACCCCAAATACCTCTTTTGGTACAATCATTATTTATATACCACAATTATTGAGAGAGAGAAAGAAAGAAAAAAGAAACAAACAAAAACAAAACAAAAAAAAACACAGACAGAAAAAAATAAATGCATCCCACATTATAATTCTGTACCATACACAGTGCCTGCAACTACCAATTATCAAGTTTTGCAATTGCATGCTTTAGTTCCTAACTATACTGACATTAGTTGTCTAATTAACACCACCCAATAGCCACTATTTACCTATTTATATTCATATATATATAGCGCTATACCTTGCACCCACTGCAGATATTGTAAAAATATAATTTGGTTCAACACTATAAACATAAGGGAAAAAAAAAAAAAAACAGGAAAAACAGATGTTATTATATGCTTCACATACATATTCTAATGTTATTTACTTGTTAAAAAAACATTAACACATTATGTCAGTTCTTTTCAGCTTCTCAAACCAGGAAACCATCAGTAATACTCGCGACAGGGGACCACTTTCGCAGCCGGACCACAGGAAGTGTTACATCGAAATCCACACTCTCAGCTGCATTCAAGAGATTTCCTGTTTACCACTCAACGAAAAAAGTTCGTAGAGGTCATAAAAGTTCGGAAAACGGCCAGCAGACCCTCGGATTATCGCAAACAAACAGTTTTATTGCTTTTACAGAGGCCCAAACGACTTAAGCAGGGAACAAAGGATTACCTAAGTCACGAAGTATAGTAGATACTGGATCTGACCTCAGGAGCATGCCAGTCTCAACGGAAGTTTCTTTCAGCCCTCTGATGCAGGTAAAACTTTAAAAACCTTCAGAAACACTCCCTTTGCCTCGTTTTTAGTAGAAACAGAATATTTAATCCCATCCACCATAAATGTAAGCACATTAGGATATTTCATCTGGAATTTAATTTGCTTGTCAATCAGAAATTTACAGTATGCAGATAAAGACTGCCTAGCTTGCCTTACTTGCAGTGGTAAATCCTGAGGCAGAAATATTTTACTATTTTTCCACATAACAAAGCCACCATTCTTTTTTGCAGTAAAAAGTATTTTACTAACATCTTGAAAGTTCAATATCTTAGCATATACAGGTCTAGGCATATTAGAAGCTTGTACCTCTCTCAGTGCTCTGTGTGCCCTTTCAATAACAATTTGTTTCACTCCATCAGCATCATTTAACAAAACTTCAAGTATTTGTGTTATAGTTGGTATTAGCTCTGCATACTGAATGTTTTCAGGGATCCCTCTAATAATAATATTATTTCTTCTAGACCTCGCTTCTAAATCAATAAGTTTGCTTTGCATGGCTTGTAACTCCACATCATGTACCTTTGTTTTCTTCTCCAGCAAGTCTATTTTGTCCTCGGTTTCTGAAATTCTAGCCTCTGGTTTGTCCATTCTCTGCAGCAACTGATTACATAAAACTCCAAAAGTTTGTATTTGAGTAGTCAGGTCCTTTAAAGCTTCTTGTATAGGCAATAAAGCATGTTTGATTTCGTCCATGTTCAGTGGCTGATCAGTTTTAGATCTAGTCTCTGGTTTCTGTTGTTCCTGCTGTCTAGTAATTCTTTGTTTTTTCGCACTCCCATCCTTTACTGGTGACTGTAATTCCGACAGCTTTGTTTTGGTAGTAGTTGTTTCCATGCTTTTTCCTTCTTGTGACATTTTCCTTTCCCCGAGCTGACAGGTAAAATGAAGAATGCAGACAGTCCTTTGTTTATTTCTCTCTTCATAGCTAGCTAATCACTTGGAATCCTGATAGATTAAGACTTTTTTTTCCACTTTTTTTCCTGGTTATAGATTAATTAAGTGTAGATGCATCTTTTTTTACTTTAATTTGACGTTCAAACCTCTTGGTATCGACTCAGGTTACAGATTTTTCTCAGGTTTATTGAGGAGCTGCAGGTCAGCAGTGTTTACATAATGGCAGCCATCTTTGAATTAAATATTGTGTTCCTAAAGGAAGGCAAATGCATTTAGTGGGTATTCACCATGCTCATTAATTTAAACTATATCAGTCTGTGGCCAAAGGTAATATAAACGTAGTGATCCTGATGGTGAATTATGTAGGACAACTTATGCAGAAATATGTTTTCACTTATCACTTTGAGATCATATTATTTGTCTTTTATGTGCTGAAAATGATGCCTTAAGACACAAACATACATATTTTTTCCGAAACTTTTTTAAGATTTCAAATACAACAATAATATCTGTAGAAAACTCTAACTTGAGCAGAAACATAAGCATTAGTAGATGTAGAACTAGGATATTAAGCAACCAACCTCAGGATTTCTGAGTGTTGTATACAGTAAAAAAAATGATTTCATCTTTACTGTAACACCTGTTCAACACTAGAGCCTTCCATGTACAGTTCTTCAAAATAGTACAATAAATTAACTTCTCCATGCAGAGGTCTTTGCAATGATCCATCTTTGGAAATTAAGGAGGAGTTACAAAGGTGCTTGCCAGAATATTAAAACTAAGTACACGGTGGACTATTTCCTGTAAATGGTATACATGAGATATGGCATCTGGGAATAGTCCCATCTGTTACTTTAGGTAGGTAATCTGGGGTTCAGTGTCACAGGGGACTTGTACATCTACACACATTTGCCTTCTACACGAGGAATGATTATGTCTCAGTTATGCTGTTATGCTGAGCAGTATATATAATGTAGGTTCTCTGCATAAGGTGGTCACCTGGTCATGCTCACCCATGTATCCTTATTTTCTTCTTGAGAAAGACTACTGAATGGGATGCACAGGAGATCATAAAAATTACAGAGGTTTATCACTCTGTAATAAAAAAAAACTGTTACTCCCTTGATGTTGTGTCCCCTACCCAGTAATGTATTTGGGTAATCTAAGATGGTTCGAGTAGCACTGTAAAAAGAAAGCACGGGGGTGCAAGATACCATGTTGACTTCTTGTACATGCGTAAAGGTTTCAGTCATGCTTCCCTATCTGCCTCATCTCTCTTCCAGACAGTATGGAAATCACAGAGAATATCTCTTCTATGGAACCATCTCCCACTCTACATAAAGAGAAATACTTATTTTACTCTATTCAAAAATCATTTGGACGAATGCATGGGAAACTACAAATTCATCCCAGGTTTAGCACCCCTGTCTCTCATGAATTAGGGCAACAAATAAATATGCCAACATTTCCTTGTTCTGCCTGCCTCTGAGTTATTCCTATGCAAAATATGAGAGCTAAAACTACCAAGCTAAGCTTTACAAATAAATAATCTAGTAAGTAAGTATGAACCTACCTATCCATATATATATATATATATATATATATATATATATATATATATATATATATATGGGTCTACTTTGAATAACCGAACCGCCACTTCACCGACACCCAGAAGATCGAGATGGAACGACCGAACAGGTAGGTGATCGAAAAGGCGATATTCCGACAGCCGAAAGACCGACAATGGCAACGTGTGAGCGCGATCCGGTAAGTGTGCGATAGTGATGGATTTAGGATTGGGGAGCGGACAGGTAAGTGTACGATAGTGAGGGATTTTAGGTTAGGGTGTGGGAAAGGTGAGTGTGCGGTAGTGTCGGACTTAGGGTTCTGGTAAGGTAAGTGTGTGATAGTGACGTAGTGTAGTGTAGGGAAGGGTTGAGTGTGTTAGGGTTAGTATGCAGGTGGAGTGAGTGTGCGATAGTGACGGGCTTAATGTTTTAGGGTGGGTTAAGTGAGTTAGGGTTATGGTGCAGGTAGGGTAAGTGTGCGATAGTGACGGTGTTGAGGTTTAGGGGTGGGTTAAATGAGTTAGGGTTAGGGTGCAGGTTGGTTAAGTGTGCGGTAGTGTCGGACGTTAGGGTTAGGGTTTAGGTTAAGGTTAGTGGATATGTTATTGTGTGCAATGTGTAGTTTACGTTTTTTGCGTCGGTGTAATGGTGTTCGGTGTTTTGAGTTGTTGGTGTTTGTCGGTATTGTGTGTTTTCGGTTGTTTGGGGTTGGTAAATTGTGTGTCGGTGAATCGGAAGTTCGGTTATACAAAGTAGACCCATATATATATATATATATATATATATATATATATATATATATAGCCACATCTTAAAGTCTTTGAGAGTAAGATATGCCTAAAAAACACTGGTTTATCCCAGTTACCCTTCTTTTTACCCTTCTGGGAAGTTAATGACTTTCAGAATGTGACATTTCCAGAAGTGGGCGCAGTACTCAAGATAAGGTCTGATATGGTAACAACACAATACAGGAATCTTGGACTGAATGTGAGGTGAATACTGTACTAAAAAGACATATAGTCTATTAACCTTGAAACCAATGATCTACAATGGATGGAGTTCCCTTAATTTCCTTAGGACAGTACTCCCAAATTCTTCTTCCCTCTCCTGTTCTGGAGGTGTGAGAATTTAAATGGCAAGGCTGTAAATCATCTCCAGATGAAGGACATCAAATATATTAAAAGCCGTATGATAGTATTTATATCCCTCCAGTTACTTCAAGCCCAAGGGGTCTACCCATCACTGACTGCCTTATATCTTCCCTCTACAGACAAAGGTTGGGTGGCTATTACACTGCAGTGTCAAGCATTTCTTAATCCTGTTATGTCCAGGATTTCCTCACCTCCTGGTGCAAGACATGCAACAATATCAGTATGGACAGCATATGCAGGATTCCATAAGCATGACCTTCCCCCAAAGACACACCCACACTCTCAAACACAGACCATAAATGTCAGTCTACACTCTCTGTACACTCCACCTGGGCTGCCTGCTGCAGAGCTTCCAACATTCATCAGGGGCTGTCAAGGAGTGCAAACACCAACACATCCACCAAGAGAAAAGAGATAGCCATCACATGCTCATATTCTCCTCCTTATCCATCAGCCCTCTAGCACCTCAGCTGTTAACTGCATCTGGCTTCCTTGTAATCAAAATGTGAGCTCTGTCTCATTGCCAGCTGGCTGGCTCTAAGTGCCATACCATGCCTGATATTCCCCACCTGGATGTATTTTCTCTTTTACAGCTGCTGTCCAATGCTTTGTTTTACAATTCTTCCAGTAATAGCAACACTATCAAATAATGTTAAATAGTTATCCATGCAGTTTGCTGCATATTTCTCTACTATTACTATTTTATTTCCAAACTGACTATTGGATGGTCCCATTGGTAAGATGCTAGCCTCCTTTCATGGACTACAAGAACATTAACACCTTTGGCTAAAATGGAGTTAAGTTTGTTTGTTGGTCTTTCGGCTTTTCCCGGTTAGGGGTCTGCTAATGATTGGCAGTAGATTTTCATGAGCACCGAGGTGCCCAGCTCGATGTTCAACCTTCAACGAAGGCACGTCCATTTACGCATGTCTTTCGAACACCCACCCAACCATGGGGAGGACATGCAGACTCAACACAGAAGGCACTCCCTGCACTCCAGCTGAGAATCGAACAGGAGAACCTCTTGCTGTGAGGTAACAACACTACCGCTGCACCACCGCGGATGTCCCTAAAATGGAGTTAAGTACTAAATATAAAACAGATTGAATGTACTTCACTGCAATGCCAGTTCTGGTCTTTGAACTCAACCTGAGTAACACTAGTCTCCACTGCAGATACAGAAATATATTACACAACACTGTAGAACAGAGCCCTGCAACAGTTTGCAGTCAAAGAGCCACAGACCCCACTGACCCAGACTGGGTACGCACAAAAAACAATCTACTTAATCTGGCATTACAAGTAGCAGTAATCTGTACCACTGAACAGCCTTGTATACATGTTTGTTAAAGTGATGTGTTAATTTAATCAGAATGTATGGGTGAGTTTGCTAAAAAGGACACAATATTTTCAACATGAT